>NW_022196031.1:0-243684 GCF_008641045.1 Pistacia vera
TACTTGAAAAGGTAAATTTCATACCTTAGGGCATCGGAATAATAACGTGGGGTTTACAAGTACCTTGTCAAAGTATGTACTCTAACTTAGGCCAAGCAACCTACGCGATCTTTCACGATAGATCTTTATTCTGAGGATGTAGGCTATTTCTCCTAAGTCCTTCATGGAGAAGCACCTAGATAACCAAGTCTGTACCGACTGCAAGTTTGGTATGTCATTCCCTATAAGAAGTATGTCATCGACATACAATACCAAGAATGCCACTGCACTCCTACTTACCGTCTTGTAAACACAAGGCTCATCTTCATTCTTGATAAAACCGAATTCTTTTACAGCTTCCTCAAAACGACTGTTCCAGCTCCTTAAAGCTTTCTTGAGTTCATAAATGGACCTCTACAACTTGCATATCTTATCATCTTGTCCATCAAGAACAAAACCATCAGGTTGTGTCATATACACATCATTTTCAAGGTTTCTGTTCAAGATAGCCATTTTGACATCCATTTGCCAATTTTTACCATTATGATATGTAGCAATCGCAAGTATAATCTGGATAGACTTAATCATGGCAACTGGCAAAAAAGGTTTCTTCATAGTTAATACCATAAATTTGTTTAAAACTTTTGGCAACTAGTTGTGCCTCATAGGTATACACCTTGCCATCCATGTTAGTCTTCTTCTTGAAGACCCATAACTAGTTTTGGTACATTGAGTCCATTTCATATTTTATGGCTTCAATCCATTTAACGGAATATGGATGCGATATAGCTTTTTTGTATGCTTTGGGTTCATTGTCTTGGTATACTAGTATGTCACCATGTTGAGTCACGAGAAAAGCATATCTCTCGGGCTCATGGCATACTTTTCCAAACCTACATAGCTCATATGCTACTTAAGGTGGTTCACTATGATCGACAAAGTGTGAAGTAACCTCCTCATGATGTTTAACTATTTCTTGTGGCACATCTTCCCGTCCATTATCTAATGTACCTTGTGGTTCGAGAACTTCATCGAGTTCTATTTTTCTCCCACTAGTACCTCTTAAGAAAAATTCCCTTTTTAAGAAGACACCAATATGAGTGAAAAAAAATTTGTGCTCTTAAGGGTGGTAGAAATAGTATCCTTTGGTCTCCTTAGGATACCCCACAAATATACTTTTGTTAGATTTTGGGTCCATCTTGTTCGAAGTCAATTTCTTGACATAAGCTTCACTACCCTAAATCTTTAGATAAGGCAAGTTGGGCTTTCGTCTACTCCATCGTTCATATGGAGTCTTATCTGTAGACTTTGATGGCACACGGTTAAGTACATGAGTCATAGTCTCTAGCGCATAACCCCAAAACGATGCGGGTAGATCACTAAAACTGATCATGGACCTAACCATATGAAGTAAGGTCATATTCCTTCTTTTAGATACACCATTAAGCTGGGGTGTATTCAGAGAGGTAAGTTTTGATACTATCCCCCAATCTGTTAGGTATGTTTAACTCAACTTGCCACACTTGGCATAGTTGTTATTTTGAGAATATCCTTATTGCCAATTTTAAGAACATATTATTATGAAACAGTTCCATAAAGAATATTATTTATACTAAAAGACAACAATCCATTAGTAAAGCAATACTCTTACTTGTCCAAAGTGGACACAGGAAAAAATATTTCTAGAAACTGAAGGAAAATCATAATAGTCCACAAGTTCCAAGCTACAACCCCATAGGCAAAATCAGACAATAAGATCCTATAGCTAATGTAGCATCATGTGCTCCATTTCCAGCTAGTAGGTCCACCTCTCCCTCGGCGAGTAATCTACTCTACCATAGGCCCTACACATTAGAACAAATGTGAGTACCACATCCTGTGTCAATGACCCAAGACATTGATGGGAGAAGTTAATCTCAATCAAGAACGTACCTAACGAAGAAGTAACATTCTTCTTCCTTTTTGCTAGGAAGGCGTTGCAATGTTTCCTCCAGTGGCTGGGATTCCCACAGTGAGGACAAACACCTTTCCTATCTACAATAATTTCTTCCAATGACTTCTGAGCCTTTTCCTCTTCACTTGAGTTAGCTTCAACCAACATCAAGTTTCTAACATTTTCATGCTTGACTCATTAGCCTTCAACATATCTAGAAGCTCAGAAAGGGTATTCTTCTTATTATCCTCAATGAAGTCAGAGACAAATTGAGAGTAAGAATCTGGCAAAGATTGTAATGTTAGGTCTATTGCTAAATGATAATCACATTTTATACTATGATTTTGCATTGAATTTTGATAGGATTTAGGATACTTTTCATACAATTTGAGCCATAATTGCTACCTAATACTATTAATTTGTCTTGGCAGGCCTAAACAATGATTTTTAGCATAAATGACAGTTTTGAGCGTAAATTGTCTAACTTGAGCTTGGAAACTCGGAATTACCTGAATTTAGAAGCTTTGGAAAGCTAAGGAGAAGAGCTATAACTTTCATGTTTTGGGTTTTTCCTAATTCTGACTGGACAAGGGCAAAAACTTGGCTTGAAGTCGTGAACAATACGCTGGGAACTGAAGAAAAAGGTCTTTGGACGTGCTTCAGTATTTTTGC
This sequence comes from Pistacia vera, assembly GCF_008641045.1. Classification (NCBI taxonomy): domain Eukaryota; kingdom Viridiplantae; phylum Streptophyta; class Magnoliopsida; order Sapindales; family Anacardiaceae; genus Pistacia; species Pistacia vera. Next base: position 2,585 of record NW_022196031.1, read on the forward strand.
CATAACTTGAGATGTAGACCTAGGATTGTGCTGATTCTTGAACGATTAGAAATATTATAAAGGGATACAATTCATATGTTTAACACTTATTCATATTCAGATTCTATCATGCTCAAATTTTGCCCAAAAGTCTTCGCCGCGGCGAGGAAAAATCTTCACCGCGGCGAAACCTGCATCAGATGTAAAAATAAAACGACGCGTTTTGGCTTGCTAGGGCTTGGTCCTTAAGTGAAAGAGGTATAAATTAGAGTGAAAAGGAAAGAAAAGGAGTCTTGGTTCGTCATTTGGGAGGCAGCTCATGGAAGGAGAAGATTATTGAAGATTTGGGCTTCAAACTAGAGAAGATTTCTCCATCTTTTGCTTGTTTTTAAATGATGAATCTTGATTCAGTTTGTTTTTGTTATTTTGTTTCGTTTTTTATTATGAACTGAGTTGTTTAGCTAGGGTTTGATGTAACCTTGATACAATGATTCAAATGTATATGAATTGATTTACTCTGAGTTTTAATTTCATGATTGAGTGTTTATGTCTTTGCTTAATGACTTTTGGATGCTTGATCACCATTCAAATGTGTGTTGTTCACAATGAGACTGAGAAGTGATTTGTGATTGTGCCTCTTGGGATAAATACCGTAGATTATGCAAACGCTAGAGATAGGTTTAGTGATCTATGAAATCTAGATAGAATTCCATAAAGCTTAAAAGACTTTGAACTATTAATCTTCAATTTGTTGGGTGCGGAAGCTTAATAGGGATAAGTAGGGAAATGTAGCTTGAGAAGGTATGTTTTACAACTTAGGGAATTAGATTTTCAATCAAGGAATTAGAACTTGGGTAATGGATTCTATGATTTGGGTTAGCGTATCTAGGTGAAATCAACACCCTAGCATTTTTTAGCATTGTTTAATTAGTTAAGTTGTTGGGTTTTGCTTTAATTTCATTATCATTCATTTATATTTTGTTAATTTGTATTTAGTTGTAAATTTTCCACCAATCCAATTTAATGTTTCTTCAATTAGGACTTAAACTAGGGAAATCGGTACTTAGTAACACTATCCTCGTGGGAATGATACTCTACTCATCACTCTATTACTTGTGCGACTAGTATACTTGCTACATTTGCATGTTGTAGGAAACACGCATCACTAAACCTTCATTAAGTCTACATCCCAAAATCTCAAGCTTGTCATATAATCAGACAACTTGAGTATATGATCACTAATTTTGCTACCCTCTTCCATCTTGTATCTAAACAGTGACCAAGACACCATATGCTTCTCATTTCTTTGGAGAAAATAAAGATCAGAAGCTAAGTCCATATTCTGGCACAATTGTCGCAATAATGGTGTCATTGATACAAGCACAATGTATCTTCTCATTTCTGTTTTTGCATCATGTGTATGCTTCATATTAACATACCCACTATAATGGGTAGAACTATCAGTAGGCTTTGGTGACAAAGCCTATTCAATGGTGTATAATATACAGCTTGACTGAGGTATATTGTTTATACTTCTATACCAGTCAATAAAATTCTCACCTTTCCATTTGTTTCCTAGTTCGATGATTTGTCGCAGTGATGATGGGATCATATTGCTCAATTTAAGTGAATCTACAAGTGCAGAATAAGCAAAAATTATTACAATGTTCATTATTATTTAATAAGGTCTTATATTAAAATCTCTCCCACTGTTTCCTCAAGTCAATAGCCCTTATTATTAACTCGAGAAAGCTCATTGGCTTTCCTAGTGGACTACGATCCCATCTAGCCCATTTCAAACCTTCGCCTTGATGAACAAGCCAAAATGGATTGATTAGGTAGACCAACAAACTTAATCCACATCAGTTGATAGCTTCCACCACCAACCTCAAATGCAAAGTTAGCCAACAAGCCAATCACACAATACAATGACCGAAGCTATTGTCCTCAAGTGAGATTCTTAGTATCAGTAGAGTGGGCACTACATGTCACCATGCACACACAACAAGTGTACTTTTCTACTATGCCTATGACGTGCTTATCAATCTTCACTTTGGTGAACAAGCAAAACACATCATTTTAAGTCGATCCATCATCATTAAGGAAAACTCCAATGAATTTCAACATCCCACTGGTAGAAGTGTACCCTTCGCTTTGGCGAACAAGGCTCCAACAAAAAGTGGTTTGATTAAAGTCATTGTGATGGATGACATTTCAAGTGACTTAATATACTTTAGTTGAGGGGTTTTTATTTTGCGGTCTCACCAATTTATTATCTTTGTTAGAATGTCATTGATCAGCATGTTATTAAACATTCAACCTTAGCATGCATTCTAAGAAAAATATAAATGTTCCGGTATATAGTCCATTAAAACCGATTTCCTCAAGCCTAAAGGAATCGGTAGGTCAACCTAGGGTCAAAACAAACCTTGGGTCTTCGAGTTTACCTCTTCATTCCTCCTTCATTTCTTCATCATGGTTGTTACAAAAAGAGTTTATAATAAAGTAAATCCTCTTCTAATTTACATCAATAAATCATAAACCTCGTGTTACATATGAGGGGAGTAAGATGAGAGAACGAAGTACATAAAGAATTTAGAAGGAGGCAGGACATGCAGGTCCTATTTGTTAAGAAATTTACAAACAAACCAAGAAATAAATAAACAAACCATAGGTCTAAGGCTCATGTATGGGGCACCATGCAATTTTCAAACAAGTACATTGCATACATTCAAAATAAACATTTTGAATTGGGTGGGTGAAATTATTAAATAACCCATTTGGATATGCAGAATAATTATTGGTTAAGGTTTTTGGAATTCTATAGTTTGGTCCCATCATGTAAAAACACGATCTACTCTAGTAGCACGCTCACTGTAACGGTGATTATCATCGTCGTGGAAAATGTCAAAATCATCACGGTCGTCACGGTGAAGGTTTATTTTGCCGCGATGATCGTGAATACTCAGTGAGCTCTAGTAGCTTGCTCGTTGTGGCGGTAGTTATGATCTTGTGATTGTTGCGGTGACGATTTTTCATCGTTGTGGTAAGTGCTGATTTTCAGCATTGCTCTTTGCAATGGAACTCATCGCTACAGCGAAGGTTTATTTCGGCACAGTGATCAATGCAGACCAGTAAGCATGCCGTCATGAATTTTCCAATATTTCATGTAACGACACGAATCCAATTCGAATCAAATGCAATAACATTCAACCAGGACAAACACCAACCAACAAAAATTCATCAATATATCATTTAATCAATTGACCATTCAAATCATGCCATTAACACAAAATTTTACAGATTTAAAAAAATCAGTTTATAATATAGCATGTTATCAAACAAATACATGTTATCAAACATAGATTAAACAATATAATCGGGTACTCATTGCTCTGATACCACTATAAGTAATCGATTGGATTTGCGCAGCAAAAAATCAAAGTTTTAAGCAAATCGATCAATTACTCAATCCCAAAAATCCAAGTATCGATTATATTGTTTACATATATTATAAAATCTGTATAATATCAAATTAGCAGCAAATCCATACAAGGATTTAGATTCACTTACATACGTTTGGAGGCTCCTTCAAAAGTCTCTGATTCGATTTTGCTTCCGATTCAATGTAGAACCACACGAACGTTGATCCACATGAAGACAATTTGAAGAACCAACGTTGTTTTGCTAGAACAACAAGATGGCTTCAAGAATCAAGAAGAAATAAGTTTTCTTCTCCTCTCAATAAAGAAGAACATGAGAGAGAGAGTGGGGTAGGTGGTTAGGATTTTTATTTTTATTGAATAATGTTGTATGTTTTAATTTTAAGTTGCACTTATATAGTGCAACAATTAAAAACCCTATTCCACATAGGAATAGCCATGGGCTCCAACCCAAATCCACCTCATTAATGGTATTTTAAATTTAATTAATTTTTATTATAATTAAAATCAATTAATATATAAAAAATATATTAACATTTAATTAATAATAATAATCTATTTAAATATATGCGCACATATATTTAAATATAATCTCACTAATTTTAATATTAAAATTAAATACATGTGACAACCTCGTCAAATTTAATTGCACTATGAGATTACCAAAATACCCTTTTGTCCTAAAAGACAAAAATACCCCTTTCACAAATTAATTCATAACTTATCTTCTAAGTGTGTGACCCATAGGCTCCTTACCATATCAGCAATGAGTAGTATCACGATTAACACCAATTAATTGTCTCACTACACATAGACCAAGATTGGTCCCTAGCAAGGCATCATGGCCACTCGATAGATTCGGATTCAGTGAAATAGCTACCTATCAATGATATGGTTGCCGTGCAATCAAATCCTTTCATACATTATCTCATCGAGGCTGAGGTGCAACTATAGTGTCAACCTTAGTTATTCTCGATATTTTTGTATTTAGTCACTAGATTACTGGCCGAATTAATAAATTGGATTGAGCAACAACTCAATCCTACCATGGCCACAGATTTAGTGTCATTGTCATTTACTGAATTGCGTAGTGAGATAACTTCTACCATACCAGGGAGTGATGAATCCTTTATCGATCCATGTTTGGTTAAAAACAACTTTTATTCCTCCGCAAGTGCATGGGTCGCTGTTGTAGTACATTGCACAAGTAAGGGTTGATCCCAAAAAGAGTCGAGCTATCAATTAATCTAAAATTGTGTTAAAAAAACTAAAATAATAAAATCAAGTGAGATAATAAAAATATCCAACAATTCAATAAAATCTATATTTACTAAAATTCAAATAAGAATAACAAAAAACTACAATGACAGCTAACGTAAAAACAATATCTAAACAACTGATCAACAATGAGAAACTGGTCTAGTGTATCCAATTTCACCATATTTATCCTACTTCACGTTATTAATCTAACCGATGTTTATCAATCTAAATCTTAGGGTTGATACTTACTCGGGTGAGGTCATCCCGTGGCCAATCGGATCAACCTTGTATTTTCATAATCCAAACTAGCAAGTGGCGTGTAGCCTAGTCTAAATCACAAAAACCCATTATGCATAAAAGTACCAAAATGAACACAAACCAAGTCACATATAAAGGGCATCACGCTTTAATTGCGCTACGGTGCACTTTTTTTGCACTCTGGCTCACTTTAGTTGCATCGTGGCTCACTTTATTTGTGCTGCAGTACGGCTCCAAGTAATTTTTCCTTCGACAAAACCTTAACACGCCGCGGCGCAGATGAATTGCATCGTAGTGCAATTTAGATTTCGTCGACTTCATGCTGTGGTGTAGAAAAGTGTGTTGTAGCAAAATTTCAATTTCGTTGTTTCAAGTCGTAGGTAAAAAAAGTTTGCTACGGCTCAAATGCATAATTTCACTATTTTTCTGCTCACTTTGATTTATCCACACTCGATAAGTGCAGGATGTCCGAACACCAACACAAGCAGAAATAATCCATCTTTTTGCACCTAAATAACTGAAAACACAACAAAACCCATAATTATGGGAGCTAACAAAACAAATATGGAAACTCATCCTAAATAATGCATTAAAACTTGAATTTCTTACAATTTCAGCCCCAAATCACAAAATAAATCCGCATTTTAAACACTCAACACAACCCCCAACTAGCTTATTGCTAGTCCCTAGCAATGAAAGCGATAAATTCTAATCCTAACTAATCTATTCTAACTAAACCACTTTCATAGGTTGACATGATTGCATTTAGCGTATGTAATAAGCCTTTAAATCCCGAGGTCTCCCTAGTGGACGAGCTATAGTCTTGTGAGGGTTTTCAGTGATGCTACCCACAAACATCCTACCAATTCCTCACACACACGTATACAAAACATGGATTTCTTAGATACATCAATAAATATGTATCATACATTGCATACACATATAGCAACAAGAATAAGCAATGATCACACACATCCGAGAACACCCTAAAAATCAGTTTCACCTTTGTTCTCAACTCTCTATCATAGTCAATCCACAAACCGTTAATCCTAGCCTTAGAGGTGGTTTCATAGTAATCTCCAAAAGAAAACAACATTTTGACCTCATAAAATAGAAAACATTAGAAACACAACTCCATAGGCCTACGTTTTAGATCACTCTCCACTAATGTAACACACAACTCAGATGGTTAGGACTTCATTAAGCTTGTAACGTTAGGCTAAGGTGTTGGGTTATGAAAGAACATAAGGGATTCAAGCAATTACGAGGAAAAATCTTATAATTCAAAGAACACAATCGCTCAAAACAACTAACTCTCAAAAACTTGAAAGCCTTTTTTTTTTTTCTTTTTTCTTTATGACATCACTCTCCCCAACTACAATCGAATCGGTACCCTTTTCGTGCTTCCTTATTATTTTCTTCTTTTTTTTTTTTTTAAACAATAATAAAAACACATAACCTGGGAAGCAATGATATCACCCAATCCCCCCCCCCCCCCTTTTTCCACACAACAACCCCCAACCAGTCTTTTGAACATGCTCACACAATCTTATACAAATCTTGAAGCCACACACATTTAACTTTCAAAATTTTAGTGTCACGACCCATATCTCACCCCTGGGCTGGGCTGGTACACCTGGGCTCGCCCCAGCGTGACTCACTAGGTACTGTCCCCCCCCCCCCCCTCCCTTAAGGGATTTCTTTCGCCTCCCTCACCACTCGAACCCAAGACCAAAGGGCTATAGTCAATTGGGAAGCATGGTGAGTACCATCAAGCCAACTAGCCTGATGGTACTCACCATGCTTCCCAATTGACTATAGCCCCTTAGTCTTGGGTTCGAGTGGTGAGGGAGGCGAAATAAATCCCTTAAGGGGGGGACAGTACCTAGTGAGTCACGCTGGGGCGAGCCCAGGTGTACCAGCCCAGCCTAGGGGTGAGATCTGGGTCGTGACATTTAGATTAATTCCTCTTAAAAGAAAATCATGGGTAGGAAATGTGTTTAAGGGTTAAATGCAATAGGTTATTGCGGGTTGAAAGAAAGAAATTAAAGGCTAAATATATACAGTAAGGCTCAACAGGGTGACTAAGGATAATAGCATAAAAGGTTGGCTTGAAAGGCACAAATGGTCCTAAAGTGGCCTAAGTCATTTCTCAAATCATGCGTTGTCTAGGATTTTGCCTCAAGTGATCATCAAATAGGTTCTAGAGTTTAGGGATCTCATGAAAACATAGGAAATTAACCACAAAACACCTCTAAAAGCTAAAACCAACCAACCAAATAAACCACAAACCCGAGAGTTTCAAACTCAAGCTAAAATCAACATCCAAGATAATTCTTGAATTAGTGTAAAAATCACCTCTCCTAAATACTACATGTCATTGCAATCAACAATATCACAACTTTTGACATCATCCAGGAATCACAAACTTCCACAAACCAAAAATTTACAGGCATGCAAACATTTCATTACTTTCCTACCCCCATCCAAAATCCTGCATTGTCCCCAATGTAGCCAACAAAACAACATAGAGGTAAAAGGGAAAGAAATGAGTTACCCCCCATTGAGTAATAAATCAAAAAGTCTAGAAGTAATTCCACTGAATGCATATCTTGTAATCAACATGAAATCCACCAACACTAAAGAAAAGGACACATGGAGTCTTGGATAGAATCCATGTTGTCTGTTAATCTGCATAATGTTTATGGAAATAAAAATAAAACAGAAATGAAAAGAACATCAAAACCATAATAAAGTAACTAGAGTTTTACAATTGAAAAGTAAACTCACACACAAATAAACTAAAAATGAAAGAACATAAAAGAAAATGAAAAACTGGAAATCTATCAGTAAATCATCCCAGTCTCTCACTGCTGGTCACCATCACCATCATCATCATCATTGCCATTTGTGTTGTCATCAGGTCTAATGCAGCTATTGAGTTGTAGCGTGAATAATCTGCGCTATCGTGTGAAGTGGATTTCCTAGAAAAAATAAAGCTAAGTGTTAGATTTCCTAAAAATTCAAACACACAAAATAACATAGTCCTACTATAATTAAAATAATAAACTGAAATAAAAATAAATAAATAAACAAAAACAATGAAATAAAATTGAAACAAACAAAGGAAAAGAAACATTCAGGTTGCCTCCCAAAAAGCATTTATTTATCGTCTTAAGCTAGGCGGGACACTCAATTGTCATTCAAGGTGGCATCCTCAACTCAATAGTAAAGGCCTTTGATCTTACTCTATCAACTCCTACCAAAAATGCCTTCACTTTTGCATCATCAACATTTCCATCCTCCACTAGCAAAGCTAACCCTAGCTTGTCTTCACTCCAATCCTGCAGAACATTAGAAACAATGGTGGGGTTCAAGGATTCAACATCAAAGCATTCTTTCGACAGTGAAGGTATGGAATGGAAAACCAAACACTCAATGGTTTGATCAAGCACTGTCATCCGCAATTTCCCATACTGAACGTCTATAATTGTCCTCGTTGTTGTGGCCATGAATGGACATCCAAGAAAAATGGGTGGTTCCATATCTTTAGTTGTCAATGTCTTCATGTCCATCACTACAAAATCAACAAGAACAATTAGTTTATCAAATTGAACTAAAACATCTTCAATAGTACTTTTGGGATAATTCATTGACCAATCGGCAAACTGCAAGGCCATTGTTGTAGGTTTTAGTCCTTTCAATCCCAACTGCTGATATGTGGAATACGACCTGAGATTGATGCTTGCACCCAAATCCAGCATAGCTTGTGTAATACCTACATTCAGAAATATGGTAGGAATTATTTTATAGTCATAGTGAATATATTTAACTAGTTTTATAAAGGAATTCCATAAAAGTTTCAATAGGGGCAAAATGGTCATTTCACATAGAATCGCATGTTCAAGTGAAAAGTGAGTATGATAAATATAATGTATTAAGTGTGCTAGCCATGAGAATAGAGTGGTAATGGACAATACACATGATGTGATGCCGAGATAAATATGTGTTTGTAAAGTAATAGAAAGAAATTAAAGAATAAGGGTAAAATGGTCTTTTCACACACAACTAGATGAAAAGTGGGGAGTGAAAATGACCAAGAACATGTGTTAAATCCATTGAAAGTGAGGGTATATCGGTAAATGCACGTATGGCATAATTGGAATTATCATAAAAGTGCACGGGTAAAATGGGAATATATATTGATTTAGTTATAAGGTTTCAATAAACTAAACCCTAGCCATTCCATCCCTTGTACATGCCACCTCTCATCCAATTTCTCTCAAACTTCTTCACCAAATTTCAAAGAGGATTCATAGGAATTGGCTTAAATTTTTATAGATTTTCAATCCTAAAGCATCCAAAGGTAAGATTCTAGCACAAAGGTGTGTGATTAAACTTTAAAGTTTTAAATTCTTATGGTTTTATATGATTTAGGTCCAAGAGGAAGAGAATTTAGCAAAGGGAGGTTATATCATTAGTGTTGCACAAATTCAAGGTAAGTAAATCAAATTTTAGTTTTTATTTGAGTAATAATTGTGTAGATTGATTCTTGTATGTTTGTATGTGATTGTATGGTGAGAATTGTTGGCTGTTTTAATGTTGAATGATGTGTAAAATTCTGGCCATGAGAAGTAGTTCATGTGTATGTGGTGATTTGGTGGAATTATGGATGAAATATGGAAGAATTGTTGATAAAATTTTGAAGTGTTTAATCCAGGTAGATTTGAAGTTAAATTTAGTGTGTTTTTGCTCCAATTTTGGTGGATTTGGAGAGATGTGGAAGTGTGGCCAACTAAGTATTTGCATGTGCATGTGAATTGTTTGATGAAAATTCAAAGAGAAATGCATGCATGAGTTTGTTAAATCTTATGAAGAAATTGTTAGAGAAAGGAAAGAATTGGAGTTGAAAGGTTATGTTAGGCTTAACCAAGTGTAAATTTTAGTATTCAAAGTGCATTTTGTTATGCCAAAATTTAGAATATCACTTGGTCATGTTAGTTCAATGAGATAAATGGCTTTTAGTGCATGGTTCAAGTTACTTGAACCTTTTGTATTTCTTCAATAGCACATTTTATTTAGTTATTGAATTAGAAATTGTGAAACTTATGACTTTGGGAAAATGTTAGAAGGGATTCACATGTTAAATTGTTACTTTGATATGACATTGTTGATAGTAGAGAATGGTAGATTATGTCATGACATATCAATATGCCATAATAAATTCACAGTTTGTGCACTTGAATTTAGAAAGATCATCCAAATAATGGCTTGGCCAAATGAGTATATTGTTGTTTCTTGTTTTGAGATTAATTACAAACAATCTCTAATAAGTGATTTTATTGTATAAAGAATAGAAAAGCTTTCCCAAGTATATGTTAGAGTAGATGCCTTAGAGCCAATCAATTATTGTAGGATTGACTCTTTGTAATAATGTTCATTAATTAATAAAAGGCATTTTATTCTATATCGCGTAAATCATTATTATTGCAATATGTATTGATATATGTCCTTAGAATGGTAGAACCGTGACGAGGGTATCAAGTGTTTCAAATCTTGATAGTGAGAACCTTATGAGCACATATGGTGGCCATTCTAGAAATGTCCGTAGCCCCAGTATTATTCTGAAGTAAGGGCACAGATAATACGCTAAGACTATCATAGTGTTGAACGACCCTGTCGAAAGGTAGTGACTGATCTCACTTGTCAAGGTTGTTTGGTGACAACCTGGTGTAACACATGGGTGCTTGTTGTAGGCAAGTTCACTAGACTAACCCACCAGAGGATTCCATATGGATGGTAACCCTAGTGTCTATGGAACAAATTCTCTAACAAATGGTGGTGCATGTTATCCTTAGACTTGAGATCACCAGAGTGCCTTGTGCAACGATTGGTGCAGTTTGACACTAGCCTAATGCAGTTCTATTCAAAGCTATCAATACGGTGGTGATTGGCTGCATCAAGGAGTGTATCAAGACTATGGTGGATAGACAGAGGATTCATCACTCCCGGGTACGGGAGAATTTATCTCATGGCGCAATTCAGTATATGGCAATGACACTAAAACTGTGGCTACAGTGGGATTGAGTTGTTACTCTATCCAGTTTATAATACAGGTCACTGGTCCAGAAACTGAATACATAATATCGAGAGTAATCGAAGGTTGCCACTATTTCTATGCCTTCGTCTCGTCGAGATAACATATGATATATTGTTGATAGGTAGCTGATTTGCTAAATCAGGTGGCCATGATGCCTTGCTAGGGGCCAATCTTGGTCTATGTATTAGTGAGACGATTAATTGGTGTTAATCGCGATACTATACACTACCGGTATGATGAGGAGCCTATGGGTCACACACATAGAAGATAATTTAAGACTCAAGAAGTAAGAAGGGCATTTTTGTCTTTTTAGGCGAAAAGGTATTTTGGTAATTTCACAGTGCAATTAAATTTGCTGAGGTCATAGCCTTTTTTTTAATTTGTTAGAAAAATTAAATAAGTGAAATTACATTTAAATATGTGTTAGCATATATTTAAATAAATTATCATTATTGTTAAATGTTAATATATATATTAAATATATATTAATTGATTTAAATTGAGATAATAATGAATTAAAATAAATATCTAATTGGGAGTGTATGGAAATGATGCATATTTACTACAACATGCATAAATAGCAAGTGCACTAATCGCACAAAGTAATAAAGTGATGAGTGAGTATCGTTCCCACAAGGATTGGTTGCTAAGCACTAAGTTTTCTACTGTTTTCAAGTTGGAGCAATCGAATTTGTTGGATTAAGGGGATAAAATTAAACTTAAAACTAAAATAGAAATTTCTAAATATTCAAAACTAAATTATGAAACCAAGATTAGAAACAAGGTAATATCAATTTAAAACAAGGGGCAGGGTTTTGACTTCATTCGGACTCTATCGATTAAACCTACAGATTATGCTATTTCCATATTCACATGCATTGATTGTAAATCGAATTCTCTAAATTGTAAACATACCTTCTCAAGCTATATTTTCCTAGTTTTCCCTATTAAACGTCCGCACCCAACAATTTGAAGATTAATAGTTCTAAGCTCATTAAGCACCTAGAATCCTAGATTGATTTCATTGATTCTTAAATCTATCTCTAGCATTTAATACTACAATGGTGATTACCCAAGAAGCTTAACATGACTTATTTCTCAATCTCATCATGTTCATCAATTAAAAACAATAAATCCAGAATAACCACACAATCCTTGCAATAGCATATGAAAATAATAAAAATCAATTGCTCAATCCATGAGAATCTGAACTACATCAAAACCCTAACCCAAAATGGGTTAGTTCATAGCTAAATCAATACGATAAGCAAGAAAAACAATAAACACAAAGTTCAACATGATAAAATGAGAGAAAAGACAAGAGATCTCCCCTAGTTGAAGAATCCACCAGATTCAATCCCAAATCTTCTCACTTTTCAACACAAATTCGTCAAATATAAACTAAGAAGATGAAAACGCTGCTCTAGACTAAGGAAAACACGACCCCTTCTCAAAATGGCAAAATTTTGCTTTTATACCTCGCCCAAAAACCTAAGACTTTGCCTAAAAATGAAACTGTGCGTTTTAACGAAACTAAAAATTGCAGACTTCATCGCGGCGAAGAAGAAATCTCGCCGCGGCGACGAAGTAAAAGTAACTCTTGAGCATGACTCATTTCGCCGCGGCGAAGAACAAACTTCACCGTGGCGAATCTTCATGAATAATTTTGAAATTATAGAATTGCCCTCCGCTTGTTTCTTTGCTCGAATCTTCAATCTTCGATGCTCTCCCAGGGAAACAAGCTTCATAGTGCTTTACTCTGCTTCAGAACTCTCCCAACTTCTGAGTCCAAAAACTCCAATTCGCTCATTATTTGCTCAAAATGTCCATTTTGGCCTGAAACACAAAATGTAAAGAATTAAGTAGCAATTCAGGCATAAATGAACTAAGAAGTATCTAAAATCCAGCCTAAAAGCCTAATAAAAACAGTATAATTCTCGGATTATCAAATACCCCCAAACTAAAGACATGCTCGTCCTCAAGCATCAGGTACAAAACTCAAAGAAAGAAAACAATAAACACTAAAACACGACACAATAAAACTGGAAATGAACAACAAGAATTAGACTCAACTCAACATACGAATTGCCTAGAATTTATACAAGTCTCATAGATTGTTGAAAAATTATTACTGGAAAAATGTTCAACATTCCAAGAAGTTATAAGTTGCATCGACTATCTTTCTCTATTGGTCACCCGAGTAGGTGATCCCCACTTCAATCCACCTTCCGACTTCCCTGATTATTTTATGCAGAAATGTAAAGTTTATCAAATGGGGGTAGACTCCATAAGCCTAAATATCGAACTACTCTCCACTAATGAGGATTAGACATTGCTAAGAATCAAAAGGTCTTTGTAAGCTTATAACGTTAGGCTCAGGTAGTGGGCTCCAAAGGAAAGGAAAGGGTAAACAAATAAGAGAACTTGGTTTCCTTAAAGCAAACACTAGGACTTAATCCAACTCCCACTTCTTTTCTTATATATCACTCAAAATGTCAACCATTTAACAACCTTCAACCATGGACAATTCTTATTGTTGCTATTGTAATGCAATTCTCAAACAAATTTTTTTTTTTTTTTTTTAACACAATTGAGGTTAATTATCTCTCTTATTCTTCTTGCCCATCTCACAACCTCCAAACTATTCTTTTAGTTCATTCACACAACTCTTCAAGTTCCTTGTGTTTGCATTAGGTCCAAAATTCTCCTAAAGGGTGTGATTATGTGTTTAGGGTAATTGGATTGGACAATTTTTGGTTTGCAAGAAATTAAAAAGCAATGATAATCTCATAAGGTTCAAATTGGTGACTATGAAAAATATTTCATTCGTGGGTTGGCTGGAAAGGCTCAAACGTTCTGAAAAATGCCTAAATCGTTTCCTCAACAATGTCTATTCCTAGAATTTCACCTCAAGCATTTCTCCACTGGGTTCTAGAATCCACCAACATTATCAAACTTTAGCTAACCACATAAAATGAATCTAAGCATGCCGAAATAAATGAAAATGGTGGTTGAACCACTCAACAAACCTCAATCAAAATTCAGTCAATAAACATAAACTTGAAGCAATGCTTAAAATTTTTCAACAATAAAATCCCAACAACCCTAATCTCATCATTGATTTATACAGTTCATCATTGGCATACACAACAAAACATAGAAATAAAATAAAATAAAAAGTCCAAAAATTCTCAAATTTTTCCTACCCCCAAACTAAAGATAACATTGTCCCCAATGTCACATTATGCACAAATTAGGAATAGAAAAACAAAATCTATAAAAGTACGAGATAGTTCCCTGATTAATCTGTGAAGTTGAAGTTTCGCTCAACAGTATGCACACTTGGTCCTTGACTTTTTCATCACCAAAATCTGTAAAAACAATTGAAAACTATGGTGTCCACTATGTTAGAGAAATTCACTAACTAATATGGAAATATTACAACCCTAATCTCGTCTTTTCAACTAAAAAGTTCAAAAAAAAATTAAACTAAACGAAAAAAAATCCAAAAACAAACCACAAACAAATCAAAAATCAGTTCAAAGTTCCACAATACCCAACAATAAACCAAAATAAAAACAAACAAAAACAAAATACAAAACAGGTGCTCCAGCTTATTTGTTGGCCTCCTCCTCTCCTTCGGTGTCATCCTCTTCTGTGTCGGAGGCCATCCACTCATCTGAATCCCAATCTTCCTATTAGAATGCTGAAGTATCAATATTCAGCTTTTGGCAGCAGCTCTGTTGCAAATTATAGATATTTCGGGTCTATTCTGCGATCCATGTTTGACGGCGTTCCCACCTCTTCATCTTACTCAACATATGCTGCATCATCTCCTTCATAGTGGTTGTGGAACTGGATGATGTAGCAGCTCCTTGTGTGGTTCTCTGTCGTTTTGTCCCGACACTAGGTTGCTTATTGTCTGGACGTTCAAGGTGTTTGTGATAATATTCTGAGTCGAGGATTAGGGCAGCATGGATAAGTGGCTCATCACCATGTACCTAGATTCCTGCTCGAGTGCACAAAGCTATAATGAGATGTGGGAACGGGTAACTTCCTCGCCCTAGTTTGGCTGCATGCCGAATATTGGTCAGGATAATTTGTCCCACATCCATATTCTTTCCCGTGGCAATAAAATAGAGCAGTAATGCCTTCTCATACGTCACTATGCTATAGTGTGTCTTTGGCATCATCCTCGCACAAATAAAGTACTGCCACAACCGAGCCACTGATGTCAAGTTAGTTCCCTTGATGCTCTTTTTACCTCTTTTTGAAACCTCCCAAGTGGTGTTCAATTTTGCTATAGCCTGAAGGATTACCTCATCCCTTTTTCGTGTCTTCCTGAATTCCTCATACTCATCACGGTAAATGTTAGGCAATTTATAAAATTCATTGATGACCTTCACAGTAAATGCTACATCATTACCCCTCACAAACACAGTACCAGATTCACACTCCGGGAGGTTGGCATAAAATTCTCTCACTAGCGGCTCGATCGTCGCTTGTGCAGGTGCACTCATAAACAGTCCCCAACGTCTCCCTTGACTCCAATCCATAGCCTGGCTCACAGTTAATCCACGCTCAGGGATAAATCCTTTATCTTTCCTTTGGGCTACCCCTTTCATAGCGTGTTCGGGCCTAATCACTCACAAATCGGTTGTCCACTTTCTTTCCTTTTCCTTTTCCCTTGGACAACACTTTGAGCAGCATTTTTCTAAACTATCAATCAACTCACAAATTCAACTTAAAAACTCAACTCAACTCGCCCTATGACAAACACAATCAACCCTACAGTAAAACAACACTTCTAAAAATTTGCACTTAAACCCCCAAACTGCAATTTTTCCAAACTCAACCAAACGCTCCAAAATTTAAAATCCACACTCCTCAATATCACAGAATGCAAAATCAACACTTCTTCCAACTCAAATCCATGCACAATATCACCAAAATTCACAAATTCAACCACAATCAATATTTTCAAATCCACAAATCTAAACTCGAAAAATTGTGATTAAAAGCTTAGGGAACTTGAAATCTTACCAAAACAATGGAGTATTCGCCACCAATTTAGCCAAAAATCACCTAGATTGCAAAATCCCCAATTTCTTGAACCCACAAATTTCTTCAATTTTTCGCAAAGATCTTGGTTAGATCGAGTTGTTTTGGTGTTTAGAAAGGTTAAGGAGTGAGAAACTTTGCTGGAAAATCACTGGGAAGTCTCTGGATTGAAATTGGAAAATTTTTCTCTCAAATGGCTTTGAAAAGTTTTGTGAAAAAATGAAAGGTCACGCACGCTTTTATAAAAACCAGGTTTCGCCTCTGCGAAGTTCTTCATTTTCAAACCCTAAAACCGACCCAGTTGATGCCGCGGTGAAGACAAATTCTTCGCCGTCGCGAAAAATTATAGTAGCTCATCGCCCCGGCGAAGAACTTTCTTCGATGCGGCGAAATTTCCTTTTATGAATTTTGCTCAACTTTCTTCGCCGCAGCAAGAAAATACAGAGACGCATCACCTCGGCGAAAAAGATACTTCACCACGACGAAGTCTGGGGCTTTTTGAATTCCAAATTTTCACAAATGTGCTTCACCGTAGTGAAAACTGGACAATTCCATTTTTCGCTTTGATTCGATAACTCACCTGAAACACCCAAAAATACACAAATTAGACTTCATCTAAAATTATAAGAAAACTAAACCATTAAAAATAAACAACAACAACTGAAAACACTTGGGTTGCCTCTCAAGGAGCGCTTGTTTATAGTCGGAAAGCTCGACTCATTTAAGTTCTCAAGTTGAAATGTCGAGCCGGAGAGGAATTGACTTGCAACTTATCACTCCATCGATGTATGGCTTCAACCTCTGGCCATTGACCTTAAATGTGCCTTTTTCTTCATGTGCACCTCCACCACTCTGAATGGGTAAACTCTTGTAACTATAAAGGGTCCGGACCATCTTGACCTAAGTTTTCCTGGGAAAAGCCTAAGTCTAGAGTTAAACAACAACACTTTTTGAGCCACTTCAAAGTTCTTCTTCCAGATATGCTTGTCATACCACTTCTTGGTCTTTTCCTTGTACATTCTAGCATTCTCATAAGCTTCTTGATGGAACTCAACGAGTTCATTCAAAGTCAGCATCCTTTCTTCCCCAACAGCTCATAAATCCATGTTGAGCTGCTTTACTGCCCAATAGGCCTTATGCCCGAGTTATACCGGCAGTGACATGCCTTCCCATACACCATCTTGAATGGAGACATACCAATCGAAGTCTTAAATGCAGTTCGGTAGGCCCATAATGCATCATCCAATTTTCGTGATGTAAAACCGCCCTCCAGTCAGGTATCCTCTGAATATCCCTCAATGAGAATCCCGAGGATACATGTCTNTGCCCTTACTTTAGAATAATATTGGGGCTACGGATGTTTCTAGAATGGCCACCATTTGTTCTCATAGGGTTCTCACTATCAAGATTTGAAACACTTGATACCCTCGTCACGGTTCTGCCATTCTAAGGACATATATCAAAACATATTGCAATAATAATGATTTACGCGATATAGAATAAAATGCCTTTTATTGATTAATGAACATTATTACAAAGAGTCAATTTTACAATAATTGATTGGCTCTAGGGCATCTACTCTAACATGGTTCTTCGAAAAAGTAGTACTTCAAATCAGAGAAAAACTTCCTCTTTTGTTGGAATGTCATGCCTGTTGGAATCACTCTCGCGACAGGTAATTCACAAAATCTGCATACCATGGTGCCTCTTCCACTCTCATTAATTTCTCGTCTGGGAACGTTTCTTTGATTTGGGTTTCCTCTTCATTTCTCTGAATTGGTCATTCAATCCTTGACAAATGGTCCGCTACCACATTTTCTGACCCCTTCTTATTCCTTATCTCCAACTCAAACTCTTGTAGCAATAGGATCTATCTTATCAGCCGAGGTTTCGCTTCTTACTTTGCCAATAGGTGCTTGAGTGCTGAATGGTCTGTGTAGAATATCACCTTGGCACCTAACAAATATGAACGAAATTTATCAAAAGCAAAAACCACAGCTAACAATTCTTTTTCAATGGTGGTGTAATTCAATTGTGCATCAGTGAGTGTTTTGCTAGCATATTGAATTACATGCAACACTTTGTTTTTCCGTTGTCTTAACACTGCTCCTAAAGCAAAATCACTAGCATCACACATCAATTCAAATGGTAGTCCCCAATTAGGGACTACAATAATAGGTGCAAATACAAGTAATTTCTTTAGAGTTTGAAAAGCATGCATGCATTCATCATTAAAATCAAAAGCAACATCGTTAATCAATAAATGGCAAAGGGGTTTAGAAATCTTAGAAAAATCCTTGATGAACCGTTTATAAAACCCCGCATGCCCCAAGAAACTTTGAACTGCTTTAACATTGGAGGGTGGTGGCAGCTTCTCAATCACGTCCGTCTTTATTCGATCCACTTCTATTCCGTCTTCAGAGATTCTATGACTAAGCACTATCCCTTCCTGGACTATGAAGTGGCACTTTTCCCAATTGAGCACCAAGTTCGTCTCCTGACATCGCTGTAAAACAAATGAAAGATTAGATAAACAATGATCAAAGGATGAACCAAAAACAGAGAAGTCATCCATGAAGACTTTTATAAACCTCTCCACTATATCACCAAAAATCGACATCATCAATCTCTGAAATGTGGCTGGTGCATTGCATAACCCAAAGGGCATCTTCGGTAAGCAAAGATGCCATATGGACAAGTGAAGGTCGTCTTCTCTTGATCCTCATGAGCGATGGCAATCTGATTGTATCCCGAATAATCATCCAAGAAACAGTAATAAGCATGCCCTGCCAATCTCTCCAACATCTGATCAATGAAAGGAAGTGGAAAATGATCCTTCCTTGTTGCTTCATTTAATTTTCGGTAGTCAATGCACACTCTCCAGCCTGTGACCGTCCTAGTTGGTATCAATTCATTGCTTTCATTCTTTACCACTGTGATACATCCTTTCTTCGAAACTACTTGCACCGGACTCACCCATGGACTATCAGAAATGGGATAAATTATTCTCGTATCTAGAAGTTTCACCACCTCCTTTCTCACCACTTCTTTCATCGAAGGAATCAATCTTCGTTGTGGTTGAACTCTAGGCTTGATATCATCCTCCATGAGTATCTTATGCATGCAAAAAGATGGAGAGATGCCTCTAATATTTGAAATAGTCCATCCAATTACTGATCGATGTTCTCTCAAAACCCAAATCAATCGCTCTTCCTCCAAGTTGCTCAACTTTGAATTGATGATTATTGGGAATGTTTCCGATTCCCCAAGATACATGTATTTGAGATGGGAAGGTAAGGGTTTCAATTCAAGCTTTGGAGGTTCCTCATTTCTTTCCTTTGCCTTCTCTTTCTCAAAATCAAATTCCTCAAATTCAAGATCTTGGTTCTCATCAATTGGCTGAAGTGCTTCCAACAATCTAGCACATTCATTCTTTGCCGATTCCTCTGCCTCTACTGTTTTTGATTGTGCAATACATGCTTCTAAAGGTAGTTGGGGAGTGTTCTCTTCAATGGTATCCGCTACTAGTTTATCCACCACATAAACACTAAAGCATGAATCCGTCTCGGATGGAAACTTCATAGCCTCAAATACATTGAACATTACTGTTTCATCCTAAACCCTCAACAGTAACTTTCCTTCTTACATATCTATGAGTGCTCTTCCTGTGGCTAGAAATGGTCGGCCCAAAATAAGAGGCATTTCCTTATCCTCCTCCATGTCCAATACGACAAAATCTGCCAAAAAGATAATCTTATCCACCTTACCAACACATCTTCAACTATACTCCGTGGATGTTTTATGGACCTATCTGCAAGTTACAACGACATGGTCGTTGGCTTCACTTCACCATTTCCCAATCTCCTGAAAACAGAAAAAGGCATTAAATTGATGCTAGCACCTAAATCACATAAAACTCGTCAAAAGTAATATCTCCTATAATGCAAGGAATAGTAAAACTCCCTGGATCTTTGAGTTTCGGGGGTAGCTTCTTTTGGAGAATGGCGCCGCACTCCTCCGTCAGCATCAATGTTTCCTCATCCTCTAACTTCCTTTTGTTTGATAAAATCTCCTTAAGAAATTTTGCGTAGCTCTGCATCTGTTGCAATGCATCTACAAAGGGAATGTTAATATGCAATTTTCTAAATATTTCAATGAATTTGGAAAACTGCTTATCCTGATTCTTTTTCTTCAGTCTTTAAGGAAACGGCACAGGTGGAGTGTGATGTGCCAATTCTGGTGGTATCTCAGGAAATGACAATTTTTCTTTCCTTTCTCTTTGCCTCTCTTCCTGTTTCTGTTCGTCTTCCCTAGAAATAGATGGTTTCTCTTTAGCAATTATCTCTTCATCTACTTCCTCATCAGATTCTTCCTTTTCCCTTGGTGGCTTTTCTTCTTCTCTTGATTTTTCCACCTCTTCCAAAACTGTCCCACTCCTCAAAATTATAACATTTGCTTGCTCACGTGGGTTAGTAACTGTGTTGCTTGGTAAAGACCCATGTGGTCTCTCATTTAGCTTTTCAGCTAACTGCCCCATCTGTACCTCCAAGTTTCGAATGGACGCCCCTTGATTTCTGAAATTAGTTCCCGTCTCATTCATAAAACATGTGGTCTCTTGCATAAACTTCCCAAACATGTCCTCCAATTTTGTCACTCTTAGGTCTCCTTATTGGTTGTTCACCCCTGTTTGGTTGTTTGGCACTGCCCTTTGATTCCATTGATTGTTTGGCTAATTCTTTTGGTTTTGATTGCCCCAAGACATGTTTGGGTGATTCCTCCAACTAGGATTATATGTGTTGGAGTACGGATTGTTTGGTTGGCTTTGATTTCCAGCCAAGTAGTTAACCTACTCCGATGATGACTATGCTAAGGCAAACGTGTTCCCCACTTGACAGTCACTGCTCACGTGATTACCTGCACAAAAATCACAAGTTAGTTAAGGAGCTTGAATGAAATTTACCTGCATACTTCCCAACTATTTATGAAGTGCTGTCAATTGGGTTGAAATGGCTGTATATGCATCAACTTCATGAAGACCTATAGATTTCTTCGGTTTCACCCTCTCATTAGGTCTTTGATAATTGTTGCTTGCCAGAACCTCAAGCAACTTGTGAGCTTCTTTCGGAGTCTTGTTCTGTAATGCTCCTCCCGAGGCTGCATCAACCATAGTTTGCATATTCATCGTTAATCCATTATAAAATGTTTGGACTTGCATCCAAACTGGCAACCCATGATGTGGACACCTTCTTAATAATTCTTTGTATCTCTCCCAAGCCTCATACAATGATTCTGACTCTTCCTGAATGAATGACGTGATATCATTTCTCAACTTTGCTGACTTTGCTGGAGGAAAGAATTTGGTCAGGAACTTCTGTGCTAAATCATTCCATGTGGTGATTGTTCCTGATGGTAGTGCCAGTAACCATCCCTTAGCTTTATCCTTCAATGAAAATGGGAATAGTCTCAATCTGATTGCATCATCTGACACTCCGTTTGACTTGAAAGTATCACAAATCTCCAAAAAATTGGCAATGTGTAGATTTGGATCTTCCTTCAAATCACCCCTGAACTGAACCGCTGCTGGATCATCTGGATGATTGCTGGCTTTATCTTGAAGTTGTTGGCTTGTACCGCTGGTCTAGTAATACTCAACCCACTGCCTTCAACTGTGGGAACTGAGAATTCCCTCAGTGTTCTATTCTCTGCCATCTCTAGAACTATGACTTTTGGTTCAACTCTAGCTTCTCGTTCTCTTCTCTCTCTATTTAGTCTTCTGGTGGTTCTTTCAATCTCAAGATCAATAGGAACCACTGGCTGACGTCTTGCTCTTCGCATAAACTACACAGAAAAATGGAAAGAGTGAGATCACAAACTAACCTAAAAGACTAACGAAAATTAAACAACAACAATTAAGTAAAAAATAACACTCCAATCTGGCTAACACAAGAAAATTTTAATGTTAACACAAAACTCAATCCCCGATAACGGCACCAAAAACTTGATGCACTGTAACTACAACATGCATAAATAGCAAGTGCACTAGTCGCACAAAGTAATAAAGTGATGAGTGAATATCGTTCCCACGAGGATTGGTTGCTAAGCACTAAGTTTTCTACTGTTTTCAAGTTGGGGCAATCAAGTTGTTTGGATTAATGGGAGAAAATTAAATTTAAAACTAAAACAGAAAATTCTAAATATTCAAAACTAAATTATGAAAGCAAGATTAAAAACAAGGTAATATCAGTTTAAAACAACGGGTAGGGTTTTGATTTCATTCGGACTCTATAGATTCAGCCTACAGATTATGCTAATTCCATATTCACATGCATTGATTGTAAATCGGATTCTCTAAATTGTAAACATACTTCTCAGGCTATGTTTTCCTACTTTTCCCTATTAAATTTCCACACCCAACAAATTGAAGATTAATAGTTCTAAGCTCATTAGGCACCTAGAATCCTAGATTGATTTCATTGATTCTTAAATCTATCTCTAGCATTTAATACTCCAATGGTGATTATCCAAGAAGCTTAACATGACTCATTTCTCAATCTCATCGTGTTCTGATGCGTGTTTCCTACAACATGCAAAATGTAGCAAGTATACTAATCGCACAAGTAATATATTGATGAGTAAAGTATCGTTCCCACGAGGATTGTAAGCAAAGCACTGAGTTTCCTAATGTTGTCTAGTTGAAGCAATCGAATTCTTTGGATTGGTGGGAGCAAATTTTAATTTAAAAACAACAAAATGAAATTTAACTGAGGTTAAAATAAATTAAGAAAGCAATATGAAAACACAGAATATCAATTCAAGTAAAACGGGTAGGGTTTTGACTTCATTTGGATTTTTATGAGTTAAGCCTATAATTACACTTAGCTCATATTCATACGCAATGGTTGTAAATCGAACTCACTAACATGTAGACATACCCTCTCAGGCTATGCCTTCCTATTCTTCCTTATTAACCTTCCGCACCCAACAAATTGAAGATTAATAATTTCAAACTCATTAAGCACAAGAATCCTATAATGATTTCATTAATTCTTGAATCTATCTCTAGCATCCAATACTATAACGGTGATTACCCAAGAAGCCTAACATGATTCATTTCTCAATCTCACCATGTTCATCGCATACAACATTAAAAATCAGAGTAACACACAACCAAAGCATACTCATATGAAATTAACACAATCAAACCCTTAACCCATTTAGAATCCAAACTACCATCAAAACCCTAACCCAAAAGAGATTAGTTCATAATTAATTCAATAACACAAAAACGAAAATAGGAAATAAACATGTCCAACATAATGAAAACGAGAATAAAGATTAGAAATCTCCCCAAAAGATGAATCCTCTAGTTGGAAATCAAATCTTCTTCCTTTTACAACCCAAATCGCTCAAAGTTCTTTGGAAAAATGTAAAAATGGCTAAACCTAATAAAAACTAAGATCCTCGGCAAAAAGACTAAGTTTTTCTTTTATACTTCAACCAAATAACCCAGCCAAACACGCACAGCACGAAACTGTGCGTTTAACAAAACTGATAAGTTTTTCTTTAAGTGACTAAGTTTTTCTTAACATGCAAAAAGACTAAGTTTTTCTTACAGTTCAGGGGCGTTTAACATGCAAAAAGACTAAGTTTTTCTTTAAGTGACTGTCGCCGCGGCGAAGAATGAATCAGATAAGCTCGTCCCTGGCCTACTTCGCCGCGGCGAAGACATTTTCTTCGCCGGGGCGAAGCTTCTTCCTGAGTTCTGAAATTACAGAACTGCCACTCCGCTTGCTTCTTCGTTTGATTCTTCAATTCTCGATGCTCTTCCTTGGAAACAAGCTTTATCGTGCTTTATCCTGCCCCGGAACTCTCCTATCTTCTGAGATCCGCTAAATTCTGAGTCAAAAATATCCAATTTTGTTCTTATTTGCTCAAAATGACCATTTTAACCAGAAATACGAAAAGTAACGAATTAAGGAACAATTCAGGTCAAAATGCACTAGAAAGTACCTGAAATCCGACAAAAAGGTATAATGAAAAGTGTATAATTCACGGATTATCATGTTCATCGATTAATAGCATTAAAAACAGAATAACCCCACAATCATTGCAATAGCATATGAAAATAATAAAAATCAATTGCTTAATCCATGAGAATCCGAACTGCATCAAAACCCTAACCCAAAATGGGTTAGTTCATAGCTAAATCAATACAATAAGCAAAACAAACAATAAACACAAAGTTCAACATGATAAAATGAGAGAAAAGACAAGAGATCTCCCATAGTTGCAGAATCCACCGGAGTTAATCCCAATTCTTCTCCCTTTTTAACACAAAATCGTCAAATCTAAAACTAAGAAGATGAAAAAGCTACTCTAGACTAAGGAAAACGCGACCCCCTCTCAAAATGGTAAAGTTTCGCTTTTATACCTCACCCAAAAACCTAAAACTTTGCCTAAAATTGAAACTGTGCGTTTTAAAGAAACTGAAAACTGTAGACTTCGCCACGGCGAAGAAGAAATCTCACCGTGGCAACGAAGTGAAATGGATCTCGTGCGTGACTTATTTTGCTGCGGTGAAGAACAAACTTCACTGCGGTGAACCTCCATGAAGAATTATGAAATTACAGAATTGCCCTCCGCTTGCTTCTTTGCTTGAATCCTCGATCTTCGATGCTCTCCCATGGGAACAAGCTTCATAGTGCTTCACTCTGCTTCAAAACTCTCCCAAATTCTGAGATCCGCTTACTTCTGAGTCTAGAAACTCCGATTCGCTCATTATTTGCTCAAAATGTCCATTTTAGCCTGAAACACAAAATGTAAAGAAATAAGTAGCAATTCAGGCATAAATGAACTAAGAAGTATCTAAAATCCAACCTAAAAGCCTAATAAAAATAGTATAATTTTCGGATTATCAATACATTGGTCCTTTTGAAGCGTTGCAACGAGTTGGAAAGGTAGCTTACAAGTTGGCGCTACCACCTAATATGGATAGGGTGCACAATGTGTTCCATGGTTCGATGCTTCGAAGATATGTCAGTGATCCCTCCCATATACTAAAAGTAGAAGAAGTGGATTTAGAAGATAATCTCGTTTATGAGGAGCAACCAGTATAGATCTTAGACAGAAAGATTAAAGAGCTATGAAACAAAAGTATTCCACTCGTAAAAGTCCGACGGAGGAATCATATAGTAGAAGAAGCAGCATGGGAGGTAGAGCAAGATATGCGGATGATGCGTGATTTCATAAACATGCAAATGTAGCAAGTGTACTAGTCGCAAAAAGTAATAAAGTGATGAGTGAGTATCGTTCCCACGAGGATTGGTTGCTAAGCACTAAGTTTTCTACTATTTTCAAGTTGGAGCAATCGAGATGTTTGCATTAAAGGGAGAAAATTAAACTTAAAACTAAAACAAGATTTCTAAATATTGAAAACTAAATTATGAAAGCAAGATTAAAAACAAGGTAATATCAGTTTAAAACAACGGGTAGGGTTTTGATTTCGTTCGGACTCTATGGATTAAACCTACAGATTATGCTAATTCCATATTCACATGAATTGTTTGTAAATCGAATTCTCTAAATTGTAAACATACCTTCTCAGGCTATGTTTTCCTACTTTTCCCTATTAAACTTCCGCACCCAACAAATTGAAGATTAATAGTTCTAAGCTCATTACGCACCTAGAATCCTAGATTGATTTCATTGATTTTAAATCTATCTCTAGCATTTAATACTACAATGGTGATTACCCAAGAAGCCTAACATGAATTATTTCTCAATCTCATCATGTTCATCAATTAATAACATTAAAAACAGATAACCCCACAATCATTGCAATAGCATATGAAAATAATAAAAATCAACTGCTTAATCCATGAGAATCTGAACTACATCAAAACCCTAACCCAAAATGGGTTAATTCATAGCTAAATCAACAACACAAACAAAAGAAACGAAAAACCCAATGTTCAACATAATGAAAATAAGAGAAAGGACAAGAGATCTCCCCAAATGATGAATCCACTGGTTTTAATCTCGAATCTTCACCCTTTTTAATCAAAGTTCGCCCAATATTAATTTAAGAAAATGAAAATAGCTGCTCTCTACTAAAAACGAACGATCCTCCAAAAAATGACTAAGTTTCTCTTTTATACCTCACCCAAAAACCTAGGAAAATGCATAAAAAATGAAACTGTGCGTTTTGGAATTCGCGACTTCGCCGCGGCGAAGAAGGATTCTCTCCGCGGCGATGAAGTGAAATAAAACTCTCATGCCCAATTCTCTTCGCCGCGGTGAACTTTCATATGGAATTCTGAATTTACAGAATTGCCCTCTGCTTGCTTCTTTGCTTGAATCTTCGATCTTCGACGCTCTCCTCATGGAAACAAGCTTCATAGTGCTCCACTCTGCTTCAAAATTTCCCAACTTCTGAGATCCGCTCCTTCTGAGTCCAAAAACTCCAATTCGCTCATTATTTGCATAAAATGTCCATTTCAGGCTGAAACACAAATATAAAGAATTAAGTAGCAATTTAGGTCAAAATGAACTAAGAAGTATCTAAAATCTGACTAAAAAGTCTAATAAAAACAGTTAATCCACGGATTATCAAATACCCCCAAACTAAAGGCATGCTCATCCCCGAGCATAAGGTACAAAACTCAACGAAAGAAAAAACAACAAACAACCAAAAACACAAAACACAACACAACAAAACTGAAAATGAATAAACACAAATTAGACTCAAACTCAACATACGAATTGCCTAGAATTACACAGTCTCAAAGGTTGTTGAAAATTATTATCAAAAATGGTCAACACTCCAGAAGTTTATAAGCTACATCGACTGTCTTCCTCAATCGGTCCACAGAGTAGGTGATCCCCACTTCAATCCACATTCCACATCCCGGATTATTTATACAGAAATGAAAAGTTTATCAAATGGTGGCAGACTCCATAAGCCTAAATATCGAACTACTCTCCACTAATGTAGACTAGACATCGCTAGAATCAACAGTCTTTACAAGCTTGTAACGTTAAGCTCGGGTAGTGGGTTCCAAGAGAAGGATAGGAAAACAAAGTAAGAGAACTCAATTTTCCTCATGTAAACACTACACGTCACATCAATCTCCACTTCTTCTCAACCACCAATCAAAATGTCAACCATTTTACAACCCTCAAACTTAATATTTCTTGTTTTTGATTTTGAATTGAACCAAGAAGAATTTAATTTTTTTTTTTTAAATAATAAAAATCAAAATTCATTCGAATTGAGGTTAACTACCTCTCTATTCTTATCGCCCTTTCCACAACCCCCAAACTTTCTTTTAGTGATTCGCACAACTCTTCACTTTCTTTGTGTTTTCATTAGGCCCAAAATTCTCCTAAGGTATGATAAAGTGTTTATGGTAATTGGATGGGAAATTTTAGGTTTGCAAAGAAAATAAACATGATAATCTCACAAGGCTCAAATGGTGACTAGAGACAAATTCATTCATGGGTCGGCTGGAAAGGCCAAACGTTTCGAAAAATACCTAAAACCGTTTCCTCAACAATGTTCTATTCCTAAGATTTTCCTCAAGCACTTCTCTATAGGTTCTAGAATCCACCAACATTCAAACTTTACCTAACCACATAAAATGAATCTAAGCATGCCGAATAAATGAAAATGGTGGTTGAACCACTCAACAAACCTCAATCAAAATTCAATCAATAAACATAAACTTGAAGCAATGCTTAACACTTTTCAACAATAAAATCCCAACAATCCTAGTCTCATCATGGACTTATGCAATTCATCAATGGCAACCACAACAAAAACACAAACGTAACTGAAACAAAAATATTTTTTTTTTCAATTTTTCCTACCCCTAACTAAAGATGACATTGTCCCCAATGTCACATTATGCACAAATTAGGAATAGAAAACAAAATAGAAAAAGGTGCGAGATAGTTCCCTGATTAATCCGTGAAGTTGAAGTTCCGCTCAACAGTGTACACACCCGATCCTCAGCTTTTCATCACCCAAATTCTGTAAAAACAATTGAAAACTGTGGTGTCCACTATGTTAGAAAAATCCACTGACTAATATGAAAGTATTACAACCCTAATCTCTTTACATCAACTAGAAATTAACAAGAAGAAACAACTAACACAATCCCAAACAAAAATATCAACTGAGTTCAATGTTCAAAAAAAGAAAAACAAATAACTGAAAAAATAAAAGTAACGAAAACTAAAACAGGTGCTCATTCGTCGGCCTCCTCCTCTTCCTTAGCGTCATCCTCTTCTGAATTGGAGCCTAACCATTCATCTGAATCCCAGTCTTCCCAGGGTTTTCTGAAGTATCAACCGAGCTTGTTGCAGTAGCTCAGGTGCAGCTCATGTGTCTTCTTGGTCTGCTCGCTAGCCACCCGTGGTCGCTCCATCCGTTCATCTTACCCATCATCTTCTGCATCATTTCTCTCATTGTGACTGTGCGTGTTTACTACAACACGCATAAATAGCAAGTGCACTAGTTGCACAAGTAATAAAGTGAGTATCATTCCCACGAGGATAGTGTTATTATACCGATTTCTCTAGTTTAAGTCCTAATGAAGTAACAACAAATTGGATTGATGAAAATTCACAAACTAAATACAAATTAACAAAATATAAATGAATGTAATGAAATTAAAGCAAACCCAACAACTTAACAATTAAACAATGCTAAGAAATGCTAGGTGTTGATTTCACCTAGATACGCTAACACAATTCATAGAATCTATTACCCAAGTTCTAATTCCTTGATTGAAAATCAAATTCCTTAAGTTGTAAAACATACCTTCTCAGGCTACATTTCCCTACTATCTCTATTAAGCTTCTGCACCAAGAAAATGAAGATTAATAGTTCAAAGTCTTTTAAGCTTTATGGAATTCATCTAGATTTCATAGATCGCTAAACCTATCTCTAGCGTTTGCTTAATCTACGGTATTTATCCCAAGAGGCACAATCAAAATCACTTCTCAGTCTCATTGTGAATAACACACATTTGAATGGTGATCAAGCATCCAAAAGTCATTAAGCAAAGAGATAAACACTCACATGAAATTAAAACTCAAAGTAAATCATTCATATAAATTTGAATCATTGTATCAAGGTTACATCAACCCTAGCTAAACA
This sequence comes from Pistacia vera, assembly GCF_008641045.1. Classification (NCBI taxonomy): domain Eukaryota; kingdom Viridiplantae; phylum Streptophyta; class Magnoliopsida; order Sapindales; family Anacardiaceae; genus Pistacia; species Pistacia vera. The sequence goes on from NW_022196031.1 coordinate 31,848, forward strand.
ACTCAGTTCATACTCAAAAACGAAATAAAATAACAAAAAACAAACTGAATCAAGATTCATCATTGAAAACCAAGCAAAGATGGAGAATCTTCTCTAATTTGAAGCCCAAATCTCAATAATCTTCTCCTTCCAAGAGCTCCTTCCAAATGACGAACCAAGCCCCTTTTCTCTCTTCCTTTTCACTCTAATTATACCTCTCTCACTTAAGGATGAAGCCCTAGCAACCAAAACGCGTCGTTTTATTTTTACATCTGATGCAGTTTTCGCCGCGGCGAAGCTTTTTCCTTGCCGTGGCGAAGACTTTCAGGCCAAATTTGAGCATAATATAGTCTTAATCTGGAAAAGTGTTAACATATGAATTGTAGTCCTTTCAATTATATCTGGTCGTATCAGAGTTCTAAAGCTCAAGTTATGGCAGAAATACTGAAGCACATCCAAGACGTTTTTTCTTAAGTTCCCAACGTACTTTTCACGACTTCAAGCCAAGTTTTCACCCTTGTCCAGTCAGAATTAGGAAAAACCCAAAACATGAAAGTTATAGCTCTTCTCTTAGCTTTCCAAAGCTTCTAAATTCAGGCCATTCTGAGTTTCCAAGCTCAAGTTACACAATTTACGCTCAAAACTGTCATTTATGCTCAAAATCATCGTTTAACCCTGCAAAGACAAATTAATGGAATTAGGTAGCAATATGGACCAAATTGTATGAAAGTATCCTAATCCTATCAAAATTCAATGAAAAATCATAGTGTAAATATGATTATCAAATACCCCTAAACTTAAGATTTGCTCGTTCCCGAGCAAAAAGGAATAAAAACTCAAAGAAAGAAAAAACAAACAACAACCAAAAACACAAAAACACAAAACTGAAAATGAACAAACAAAAATTAGACTCAAACTCAACACAAGAATTTCCTAGAATTTATACAGGTCTCTAAGGTTGTTGAAAAATTATTACTAGAAAATGTTCAACACTCCAAGAAGTTATAAGTGCATCGACTACTTTCTCTATTGTCCCCCGAGTAGGTGATCCCCATTTCAGTCCACATTCCGACTTCCTGGACTATTTTATACAGAAATGTAAAGTTTATCAAATAGTGGCAGACTCCATAAGCCTAAGTATGGAACTACTCTCCCACTAATGTAGACTAGACATCGCTAAGGATCAAAAGGTCTTTGCAAGCTATAACATTAGGCCCGTTGTAGGGCTCCAAGGAAAAGGATATGATAAACAAAGTAAGAGAACTTGATTTTCCTCATGCAAACACTAAGAGCTACATCATCTTCGCTTTCTTTCTCAACCACCAATCCAGTGTCAACCTTTACAACCCTCAAACTTATGCATTCTTTTTTTGATTTTGAATTGAACTAAAGAATATTTATTTATTTTTTCTTCTCTTTCAATTTTTTTTTTTGTTTTTTTGTTACAAATATTACAACCCATTGAGGTCATTGCTCCTTCTTCCTGCCCTTTTTGGAACCACCAAACTTACGATTTGCTCTATCACTTATTCACACACCTCTCAAGGCTCTTTTGTGTCATACATTAGGTCCATAATTCTCCTAAAGGGTTGATAAAGTGTTTGGGTATAGGGATTGGAAAATTTTTTTGTTTGCAAGGAAAATAAGGCAATGATAATCTCATAAGGCTCAAATGGGTGACTAGGAAAGATTCATTCATGTCGGCCGGAAAAGCTCAAACGTTCCAAAAAATGCCTAAACATTTCCTCAACAATGTCTTATCCTAGAATTCGCCTCAAGTACTCTTAACTAGGTTCTAGAGTCCACAAACATTTCAAGACATTCACCTAACCACATAAAATGTTTCTAACATCCGAAAGAGTGAAAAGTGGTTGAACCACTCAACAAACCTCAATCAAAATCCAGTCGATTAACAAAAACTTGAAGCAATGTTACATTTTTCAAAAATAATATCCCAACAATTCTAGTTTCATCATAGACTTAGCAATTCATCTAGGCAACAACAACACTACACACACAAAACACACTAACAAATAACAATCAAGAACTTAAAACAAAAAGAAACACAATTTCGAGCTAAAACACACAAACAAACTAAACCAAAATTTTGAAAATTTTCCTACCCCTAAACTTAAAATGACATTGTACCCAATGTCACATCATGCACATCCAAGGCATAGAAAAACAAAAGTAAAGGTTACGAGATACTCCCCTGACTAATCTGTAAAGGCCGATTTTTGTGCAAAATCCTGGCATCCTCCCTTGGCTTCCTCATCATCATCATCTGTCAAACAATTGAAAGTCTATGGTGCCAAATGTTAGACACCCTCATCGATTAATATGAAATAATTACATCCTAATCTCAACCTTATTGAACTAAACCTAAAATCTAAACAAAAACAAATAAAAGCTAAAAACCAGGAAATCAACGTCAATTCCTACTTACAAAACATAAAGAAATAAAAGCAAAAACTAAAAGAAAAGTGCTTCAGGCTTCAATCTTCTACTTCTTCCTCTTCACACACCCCAAATTTGCTAAACGCACTTCAACACAAACAACCCAACTTCCTCAACACCAAATTAAATCAAAATCAACAATTCTACACTCCACAATCAACTCAATCCTCAAGTTCTCAATCAACAAATTCAAGCAATTTTTCAACAAAAACAAATCCACATTGAAAGTGAACAAAAATTGCATAAAAACTTAACCTTACCAAGCCCAAGCTTTCCAACCTTCAATTGCTCCAATTTCATTAAAAATCACAAGAAAGCTCCAAATTTTCAAAACCTAGGGCTTGCTAAAAATGTCTTCAAAATGGGTTAAATTGAGGCAATTGAAAGGTACATGATTGTTTAAAGAGGTAACGGAGTGGAATAGTGGGAAGAAAATTCAATGAAAACTCTCTGGATTGAATGTGAAGTGTTTGGCTCTTAGATGTGTTTTGAATTTTTTCGTGAAAAATGAAAAATGATTGGAGTATCATGGAAACAGACTTTGCCACGGCAAAGTTCTTCATCATCATTGCAAACCCATTCGATGCCGCGGCAAAGCAAATTTTCTCGCCGCTGTGAAAAATTCCAGTGTAAACGTCGCCCCGCGAAGAAGATGCTTCGCCGCGGCGAAAACTGGAAGTTTTCCTTTTTTTGCCTTAGTTCGATATTTCACCTAAAACACCCAAAACACACGAAATCAAAATCATTCTAATTCATAAAACAACTAAACAAATTCAAAACAACAAACAAATGACCAAATGAAAACACTTGGGTTGCCTCCCAAGAAGCGCTTGTTTATAGTCGGAAGCTCGACTTTCTCATTCTTTCATCAATGTGGATCCTTGGGGGTTCTTCACTTCCCATTCCACCTCTTGTCTTTCCTTTGGAATTTTGGACATTCTCTAAGCATCTTTCGAAACTTCAAATTCGTATATGCGTACTTGAGATGAGATGGTGATTGGTTGAGTCCAATGTTTGAGTCTCTTCCAACACCAATTTTGACTTGTGCCATTTACACCAAATTCCTCAAATTGTTCCTTGTGAAGTGAGTTGCTTGGTTGAAATTCCCCTAAGTACTTGCAACATTTTTGCTTTGAGATTTCCTCTTCATTAGTCGTGTCTTCATGTTCTTCCTACTTTCTTCTATTGTGAGGTTGCTCCAACACTATACCTCTCCTCAATGTTATGACATTTAATTGTTCTTTAGGATTTTGTGACCGTTGTGCTCGGCAAAGAACCTTGAGATCTCTCTGCAATTGTTCAACCACATTGCCCCACCTGAACCTCCAAATTTCAAATGGACACTCCTTGATTTCTGAAGTTTGAGTGTGTCTCATTCATAAAACTTGTGGTTTCTGCATGAACTTTTCGAACGATCTCCTTTTGACACTCTTTGCTCTACCGTTGAAGATTAACCACTGTTTGATGGTTGGCACTGTCCTTTGATTTAATTGATTGCTTTGATTGCTCTAGGACAAATTTGGGTGATTCCACCAACCAAGATTTAGGTGTTGGAGAAGGGGTCATTTTGCAGCCTTTGTGAACTAACCATGTAATTCACTTGCTTGGTTGTTGAGAAGACTAATTGGTTTCCATCTTAGCTTTCCACACTCCCATGGTTTCCTGCACAAATTCTCAAGTTATAAAAGGTGAGTGAATAGAATTTACATTCATACCTCCCAATTGGCTTTGAAGTGATGCAATTTGTGCAGATAAGTGGCGAACTCATCGACTTCATGTAGACCCATTGTTCTCTTGGCATTGCTCTCTCATTGGTCTTTGGTAGTTATTGTTGGTGATCACCTCAAGCAATTCAAAAGCATCTCTGGGTCTTGTTATTTAAGGCTCCGCCTGCTGCCACATCTACCATAGTTTGAATATTTGTAGCAACCCTTGTAAAATGTTTGGACTTGTATCCAAAATGGTAGACCATGATGTGGACATTCCTTAACACCTCCGTGTACCTCTCCCAAGCTTCATAAAGTGATTCATCATTGCCTTGCATGAAAGAGATAATATCATTTCTCATTTTTGTCGTCTTCTCTGGTGGGAAGTATTTTGCAAGAAACTTTTGAGCTAATCCGTCCCATGTGGTGATTGTCCCAACTGGGTGTGACATGATCCAACCTTTCGCTTTATCTCTCAGTGAAAATGGAACAATCTTACCCTAATTGCATCATCAGTCATTCCATTAACCTTGAATGTGTCACATATCTCTAGAAAGCTAGCGATATGCAAAATTGGATCCTCTATGAATTTCCACCAAATTGGACTGACTATTGGATAATCTGAATTATTGCAGCTTATCTCAAGTTCCCTGCAGCATGTGCCTTGTAATACCATAATTGCATTCTTGCACCGTTGGTATGGCATAATCCCGCAATGTTCTATGTACTTCTACCATGATCTCCACATACACTACAAGAAACAATTAACTAAGCTTAACTACAAAATTAAAAAAAATAAAAACTACAAGGAAAAGAACTCAAGCTTAAGACTATACATATTTACGATTAACTACAAAAATGAAATAAAAGCTTCAATTTTGCACTACCCTAGATATCAATATTAATAATCAACTATCCTCGGCAACGGCGCCAAAAACTTGATGTGTTTTCTACGACTGCATAAATAGCAAGTGCACTAATCGCACAAAGTAAAAAAGTGATGTGGTATCGTTCCCACGAGGATAGTGTTATTAGGTACCGATTTCTCTAGTTTAGTTCTAATTGAAGTAACAAAAAAAATGGGTTGATGGAAAATTCACAAACTAAATACAATTAACAAAATATAAATGAATGATAATAATAAAGCAAACCCAACAACTTAACTAATTAAACAATGCTAAGAAATGCTAGGGTGTTGATTTCACCTAGATACGCTAACCCAATTCATAGAATCTATTACCCAAGTTCTAATTCCTTGATTGAAAATCAAATTCCTTAAGTTGTAAAACATACCTTCTCAGGCTACATTTCCCTACTTACCCTATTAACTTCCCGCACCAACAAAATGAAGATTAGTAGTTCAAAGTCTTTTAAGCTTTATGGATTTTATCTAGATTTCATAGATCGCTAAATCTATCTCTAGCGTTTGCTTAATCTACGGTATTATCCCAAGAGGCACAATCAAACAATCTCTCAGTCTCATTGTGAACAACACACATTTGAATGGTGATCAAGCATCCAAAAGTCATTAAGCAAAGAGATAAACACCAACATGAAATTAAAACTCAAAGTAAATCAATTCATATAAATTTGATCATTGTATCAAGGTTACATCAAACCCTAGCTAAACAACTCAGTTCATACTCAAAAACGAAATAAAATAACAAAAACAAACTGAATCAAGATTCATCATTGAAAAACAAGCAAAAGAGGGAGAATCTTCTTTAATTTAAGCCCAAATCTTCAATATCTTCTCCTTCCAAGAGCTGCCTTCCAAATGACGAACCAAGCCCCTTTTCTCTTCCTTTTCACTCTAATTTATACCTCTCTCACTTAAGGTGAAGCCCTAGCAAGCCAAAACGCGTCGTTTTATTTTACATCTGATGCAGTTTTTGCCGCGGCGAAGCTTTTTCCTTGCCGTGGCGAAGACTTTCGGGCCAATTTGAGCATAATAGAGTCTTAATCTGGAAAGTGTTAAACATATGAATTGTATTCCTTCAATTATCTTTCTGGTCGTTTAGAATCCGTACAATCAGAGGTCTACATCTCAGGTTATGGCAGAAATCTGAAGCCGTCCAAAGACATTTTTTCTTCATTCCCAGCGTACTTTTCACGACTTCAAGCCAGTTTTCACCCTTGTCCAGTCAGAATTAGGAAAAACCCAAAACATGAAAGTTATAGCTCTTCTTCTTAGCTTTCCAAAGATTCTAAATTCAGGCCATTCTAAGTTTCCAAGTAAGTTACACAATTTACGCTCAAAACTATCATTTATGCTCAAAATCACGTTTAGGCCTGCAAAGACAAATTAATAGAATTAGGTAGCAATTATGGCCCAAATTGTATGAAAAGTATCCTAAATCCTATCAAAATTCAATGCAAAATCATAGTGTAAAATATGATTATCAGTGACTGTTGAACGCGTGCGGTGGCAGCTGCTTTGTTTTCTCCTTCTCTTGGTGCCTAATCTAGGCCCTTCTTCTGTTTGAGGCCAAGATGTTTGCGAAGTAGGCTGTGTCGAGGATTGGGGCACCATGTATCAGTGGCTCTCATCCTGTACCTCGATTCCTGCTTTAGTGCACAACTCTGTAATGATTGTGGAAAGGAAAACTCCCTCGCCCTGGTTTGGCTGCAAGTTGGATACTCGTCAGGATGATGTTCCTCACGTCCTTGTCTCTTTCCTATGGCAATAGAATACAACAAAAGTGCCTTCTCATACGTCACTATACTGTAGTGTGTCTCCAGCATCATCCTAGCACAAATAAAATACTACCACAACTGAGCCACTGGTGTTAAACTAGTCCCCTTAATGGTTTTCTTGACCTTCTTTGAAATATCCCAAGAGGCATTTGGTTTCACTATGGTCCTAAGAATCACCTCATCCCTTTTCTGTGTCTTCCTAAACTCCTCATATTCATCACGGTCAATCTGAGGTAAGCCATGGAAATCATTGATGACCTTTGCCATAAATGCCACATCAGTACCCCTCATAAAAACAACCCCCTCATCACATTCAGGGAGGTTGGCATAAAACTCTCTCACCAGTGGTTCCACAACCGCATGTGCGGGTTCACTCATAAAGTCCTTCCAACTTCTCCCTTGACTCCACTCATCAGCCTGGGTTGCAGTCAGTCCTCGCTCAGGGATAAATCCCCTGTCTTTCTGTTTGGCTGTTGCCTCATAGTTTTTCTGAGCCTTTTCATTTATAAACCGGTCGTCTACTTTCTTTCCTTTTCCCTTGCCCTTGGATGGTACCTTGACTTTGAGCGGCATTTTCTCCAAAACTACACTTCAACTCAACAATGCAACCCAAAAATTCAAACCTAAGTGTCCTACAACAACCAATTCAATCCTGCAAAAATTGACAACACTTCCTAAAAATTCCCACTTAGACCCCCAAACTACGATTTTTCCAAATTCAACCAAACACTCCAAAATCTAAAACCCACACTCCTCAATATCATACAATTCACAATCAACCCTTCCTTAAACAAAATCAACACTCACAAGCACAAAAATTCCACAACTCAACCAACAATCAAAATTTTCAAGTCTACAAATCAACACTAAGGAGTATTCGCCCCCAATTGAGCCAAAATCAGCCCAGATTGCAAAACCCCAAATTTCTTGAACTCAAAAATTTCGTGAATTTTTTCGCAAAGATTGTTGTTGAAATGAGTTGTTTTGGTGTTTGTGAGGGTTAAGAGTGAGAAACTTTGCTTGGAAATCACTGGGAAAGCTCTGGATTGAACATTGGAAAACTTTTCTCTGAAATGGATTTGAAAAGTTTTGCGAAAATGAAGCATCGCGGTGCATATATATAAAAAGCAGTTTTCGCCACGGCGAAGAACAATCTTCGCTGCGGCGAGGTCTGAAACCTTTCGCCTTCCAAGATGTTCAAAAATTGCTTTGCCGCGGCGAAAACTGGAACATTCAGTTTTCCACCTTGATTCACAATTTCACCTGAAACATCCAAAAACACTCCAATTAAACTTCATACACAAAATCAAACAAAAACTAAACAACTACAAAACAATCAACAAGGATCAGTAAATGAAAACACTTGGGTTGCCTCCCAAGGAGCGCTTGTTTATAGTCGAAAGCTCGACTCGCTCAATTCTTCAAGTCAGATTGTCAAGCCGGATCAGGATGGACTTGCAACTCATCACCCCATCAACGTATGGCTTCAATCTCTGTCCATTGACTGTAAAAGTGCCCTTTTCTTCATGTGAAACTTCCACTGCTCCGGATGGGTGAATTCTTGTAACTGTGAATGGTCCGGACCATCTAGACTTAAGTTTTCTAGGGAAAAGCCTAAGTTTAGAATTGAAAAATAACACTTTCTGACCCACTTCAAAGTTCTTCTTCCTGATATGCTTGTCATGCCACTTTTTTGTCTTCTCTTTGTAAATTCGAGCATTCTCATATGCTTCGATCATTCAAAGTCAGCATCCTTTCCTTCCCAGCAGCTCTTAAGTCCATGTTTATCTGCTTGACTGCCCAGTATGCCGTATGCTCGAGTTCTACCGGCAAGTGACATGCTTTCCCATAGACCATCCTGAATGGAGACATTCCAATCGGAGTCTTAAATGCAGTTCGATATGCCCATAATGCATCATCCAATTTCTGTGACCAATCTTTCTTAGATGCATTTACTGTCTTTTCTAAATTTCCCTTTAGTTCTCTGTTCGACAGTTCTGCTTGCCTGCTGGTCTGTGGATGGTAAGGTGTTGCAACTCTATGTTTTACCCCATACTTTCCCAACAGAGCTTCAAATTGCCTATTGCAAAAGTGCGATCCTCCATCACTAATGATTGCCCTTGGTACTCCAAATCTTGAGAAAATATTCTTTCTCGCAAAATTAATCACTACCCTGGCATCATTAGACGACAATGCAAGTGCTTCAACCCACTTCGATACGTAGTCCACCGCCACCAAAATATATGTGTTCCCAAAAGAATTTGGGAAGGAACCCATGAAGTTAATCCCCCACACATCGAACAGCTCAACCACAAGGATGTTGTTCAACGACATCTCATCCCTTTTTGAAATATTACCACTCCATTGACATTGGTTGCACTCCTGAACCATCCGGAAAGAATCCTTAAAAAGGGTTGGCCAATAAAACCCAGATTGAATAACCTTGGCTGCTGTCCTAGCTCCTCCAAAATGGCCACCCACTTCCCTCTCGTGACAATGTCGTAGAATGCTTTCCATTTCCTCCTTCGGGATACATCTACATATCATTTGATCAGTACAGTGTCTGTACAAAAATGGCTCTTCCCAAAAGTAATACTTCAATTCTGAGAAGAATTTCCTCTTTTGTTGGAAAGTCATTCCAAATGGGAGCACCCTTGATGACAAATAATTCGCAAAATCTGCATACCATGGTGCTTCATCCACTCTCATCAATTTCTCATCCGAAAATGTTTCTCTAATTGGAATTTCCTCTTCATTTCCCTGGATTGGTCTCTCAATCCTTAACAAGTGATCTGCCACCACATTTTCTGACCCCTTCTTATCTCGAATTTCCAACTCAAACTCTTGAAGCAATAGGATCCATCTTATCAGCCGAGGTTTCGCTTCTTGCTTTGCCAATAGGTGCTTGAGTGCTGAATGGTCCTATAGACGATCACCTTTGCACCTAACAAATATGAACGAAATTTGTCATAAGCAAAAACCACAGCCAACAATTCTTTTTCAGTGGTGGTGTAATTCAATTGTGCATCAGTGAATGTTTTGCTAGCATACTAAATTACATGCAACACTTTGTTTTTCCTTTGTCCTAACACTACTCCTAGAGCAAAATCACTAGCATCGCACATCAATTCAAATGGCAGTCCCCAATCGGGAACTGCAATAATAGGTGCAGATACTAATAATTTTTTTAAAGTTAGAAAGGCATGCATGTATTCATCATTAAAATCAAAAGCAACATCTTTAATCAACAAATTGCAAAAGGGTTTAGAAATCTTAGAAAAGTCCTTGATGAATCGTCTGTAAAACCCCGCATGCCCCAAGAAATTACGAACTGCTTTAACATTTGATGGTGGTGGCAGCTTCTCAATCACTTCTTTCTTTGCTCGATCTACTTCTATTCTGTCTTTTGAAATTCTATGACCAAGCATTATTCCCTCCTGGACCATGAAGTGGCACTTCTCCCAATTGAGCACCAAGTTTGTCTCCTTACATCGCTTCAAAACAAGAGAAAGATTGGATAAGCAGTTGTCAAAAGATGAACCAAAAACTGAGAAGTCATCCATGAAGACTTCTATAAACTGTTCCACCATATCTCCAAAGATCGACATCATGCATCTCTGAAATGTGGCTGGTGCATTGTATAACCCAAAGGGCATCCTTTGGTAAGCAAAGGTGCCATATGGACAAGTGAAGGTCGTCTTCTCTTGATCTTCAGGAGCGATGGCAATCTGATTATATCCTGAATACCCATCCAGGAAACAGTAATAGGCATGCCCTGCCAACCTCTCCAATATCTGATCAATGAAAGGAAGTTGAAAATGATCCTTCCTTGTCACCTCATTTAATTTTCGATAATCAATGCACACTCTCTAGCCCATGACCGTCCTAGTTGGTATCAATTCATTACTCTCATTCTTTATCACCGTGATACCTCCTTTCTTCGGAACCACTTGTATCGGGCTAACCCATGGACTATTGGAAATAGGATAAATTATTCTCGCATCTAGGAGTTTCACCACCTCCTTTCTCACCCTTCCTTCATTGAAGGATTCAATCTTCGCTGTGGTTGCACCATAGGCTTGATATCATCCTCCATGAGTATCTTATGCATGCAGAATGATGGCATGATGCCTCTAATATCCGAAATAGTCCATCCAATTGCTAGTCTGTGTTCCCTCAACACCCTAACCAACTGCTCTTCTTCCAATTTGCTCAAACTTGAACTAATAATTACTGGGAGGTCTCTGATTCCCCAAGATACACATATTTGAGGTGGGAAGGTAAAGGTTTCAACTCAAGTTTTAGAGGTTCTTCATTTTTTTTCCTTTTCCTTCTCTTTTTCAAAATCAAAATCATCAAATTCTTGATCTTGGCTCTCATCAATCGATTGAAGTGCTTCCAACAATCTAGCACCTTCATTACTCGCCGACTCATCTACCTCTACTGTTTTTGATTTGGCAATACAAGCTTCTAGAGGTAATTGTGGTGTGTTCTCTTCAATAGATTCTACTACTAGTTTATCCACCACATCAACACTAAAACATGAATCCGATTCAGATGGAAACTTCATAGCCTCAAAGACATTGAAAGTTACTGTTTCATCTTGAACTCTCAATAGTAACTTCCCTTCTTGCACATCTATAAGTGCTCTTCCCATGGCAAAAAATGGTCGGCCCAAAATAAGAGGAATTTCCTTATCCTCTTCCATGTCCAAAACAACAAAATCTACCGAAAAGATTATCTTATCCACTTTCACCAACACATCTTCCACTATCCCCCTCGGATGTTTTATGGACCTATCTGCAGGTTCCAATGACATGGTCGTTGGCTTCACTTCACCAATTCCCAATCTCCTGAAAACAGAAAAGGGCATTAAATTAATACTAGCACCTAAATCACACAAAACACGATCAAAAGTAATGTCTCCTATAATGCAAGGAATAGTAAAACTCCTTAGATCCTTGAGCTTCGGGGGTAGCTTCTTCTGGAGAATGGTGCTGCACTCCTTTGTGAGCATCACTGTTTCCTCATCTTTTAACTTCCTTTTGTTTGATAATTTTTCCTTAAGAAATTTCGCGTAGCTCGGCATCTGTTGCAATGCATCTACAAAAGGAATGTTAATATGCAGTTTTTTAAATATTTCAATGAATTTGGAAAACTACTTATCCTGATTCTTTTTCTTCAGTCCTTGAGAAAAAGGCACGGGTGGAGTGTGATGTGCCAACTCTGGTGGTATCTCGGGAAATGGCAATCTCTCATTCTTTTTCTTTTGCTTTTCTTCCTTCTTTTATTCCTCTTCCTTAGAACTGCTTGGTTTCTCATCAATTACGATCTCTTCATCAACTTCCTCATCAGACTCTTCCCTTCTTTTTGGTGACTCTTCTTCTTTCCTTGCTTGCCCCAATTCTTCCAAAACTGACTCCTCAAAATTATTGCATTTGCTCGCTCACGTGGGTTTGTCGCTGTGTTGCTTGGTAGAGCACCCTGTGGTCTCTCATTTAGCTTTTCAGCTAACTGCCCCATCTGTACCTCTAAGTTTCGAATAGACGCCCCTTGATTTATGAAATTAGTTCTCGTCTCATTCATAAAACCTGTGGTCTCTTGCATAAACTTCCCAAACATGTCCTCCAATTTTGTCACTCTTGGGTCTCCTTGTTGGTTGTTCACCCCTGTTTGGTTGTTTGGCACTGCCTTTTGATTCCATTGATTGTTTTGCTGATTCTGTTGCTTTTGATTGCCCCAAGATAGGTTCGGGTGATTCCTCCAACCCGGATTGTATGTGTTGGAGTACAGATTGTTCGGTTGCCTTTGATTCCTAGGCAAAGAGTTAACCTGCTCTGATGATGACGATGCTGAGGCAAAAGTGTTCCCTAATTGACATTCATTGCTCATGTGATTACCTGCACAAAAATCACAAGTTAGTTGAGGAGCTTGAATGGAATTTACCTGCATACTTCCCAACTATTTCTGAAATGTTGTCAGTTGGGTTGAAATGGCTGTATATGCATCAACTTCATGAAGACCCATAGATTTCTTTGGTTGCATTCTCTCATTAGGTCTTTGATAATTGTTGCTTGCCAGAACCTCAAGCAACTCGTGAGCTTCTTACGAAGACTTATTCTATAATGCTCAACCCGAGACTACATCCACCATAGTTTGCACATTCACCGTTAATCCATTATAAAATGTTTGGACTTGCATCTAAACTGGCAACCCATGATGTGGACACCTTCTTAGTAATTCTTTGTATCTCTCCCAAGCCTCATACAATGATTCTGACTCTTCTTGAATGAATGACGTGATGTCATTTCTCAACTTTGCCGACTTTGCTAGAGGAAAGAATTTAGTCAGGAACTTTTGTGCTAAATCAGTCCATGTGGTGATTGTTCCTGTCGGTAGTGCCAGTAACCATCCCTTAGCTTTATCCTTCAATGAAAATGGGAATAGTCTCAATCTGATTGCATCATCTGACACTCCGTTTGACTTGAACGTATCACAAATCTAAAAAAAAATTGGCAATATGTAGATTTAGATCTTCCTTCAAATCCCTCCTGAACTGAACCGACTGCTGGATCATCTGGATGATTGCCGGATTTATCTCGAAGTTGTTGGCTTGTACTGCTGGTCTAGTAATACTTGACCCACTGCCTTCAACTGTGGGAACTGAGAATTCTCTCAGTGTTATATTCTCTGCCATTTCTACAACTATTACTTCTGGTTCAACTGTAGCTTCTCTTTCTCTTCTTTCTCTGTTTAGTCTTCGAGTGGTTCTTTCAATCTTAGGATAAACAGGAACCAAAATCTCTGCTCTGATACCAAAAATGTAATGACTGCTTTATACTAGGATACTTATAGAAATATATCAAGTAGAATACATTTATATTAGCAAAAGTAAATGGGCCCAAAATTTCCTTTTATTATATATAAACATTCTTTATACAAAATAGAATATCATTTACAAAATGCCATTAAAACAGTGGACAGTGTAGCTATTGCTCCTCGCTTGCCGATGCCCATCCGACCGCGTTCTCACCTAGATCCTGCAACCACAAAGAAAAACAACGGGGTGAGCACGAAATAATGCTCAATAAGTAAATCCTCTACTCGACTGTCCCCGTAACTCGTTCTCTTAATTCTTTCCTTACACTTTTCTATTTCTCTTTCACACAGCTCTCTTTACTTAACTTCTGCTATATGTCACGGCCTCATCTTACCGGAGGCAAGGCCGGGTGGAGTTCACATAGCACCAACCCACTCTTCGTGACTGTCGGGTGGAGTTCACAAAGCACCAACCCGCTCTTAGTAACTACCGCATGGAGATCACAAAGCACCAACCCATTTTTAGTAACTATCGGGTGGAGATCACAAAGCACCAACCCGTTTTTAGTATTTTCTTATTCTCTCTACTCTTAGAGTAGTTCTTCCTCAAGCCACTTCTCAATGCACAATTAATGCATATGGATGGTTCTTCTCCATTATTGCACTCATGAAATGCCAACATGCAATGTTGCAAGAATTAAGGTTTACTACTCATGCTCATGATTCTCTTAGGCATTTCATCAAACAACTAATGTGCATACATAAACTCTACTTTATCTATAGTTCTACTCCTCTCTTGAACCATCCAAAATGGGAGGAAACTCCCTCACAAAGCTATAATTCCTGTCATAAAATAACACTTCCAAAAAGATTTCTCAATCTCCTCCAATTTCATCTCAAACTACATCCTCAACACACATCTCACCTTCTCATAATTGAAGTGTATTTAACAACTACAAAGCAAATAGTCATCTCCATCTCAAATCTCAATAACATAACATATATCATGCATACATAATTTCTATTCAATCTTTACTCAAGAGAGTTCTCAAATCTCAACTTGGGTTGGGATTTACTTACTTGTAATGGAGAGATCTCACTAGCACTTTCCTTTCCTTTACAATGCTTGTCTCTTCTCTACAACTTCAAACAATAAAACCATAAGACTTCAATATACAATATATGCAAAACTTCACATCTAAAGCAAGGATCCTTACCTTAGGATGCCTTAGATTTATTTCCTATCCCAAACTACTCAAAAAGTCCTCTAAAATTCTTGAAGGGTTGAAGGGAAAGTTGAGAGGAAATAGAGAATGGAAGAGGCGGTGGAAGATGAAGAATGAAGGGTTCACTAAGCTTAAACCCTTTTTAACTTAAAATATCTTCATTCATTCCCATATTGCCCTTGCTCTTCCTTGGAAATTTCATCATTGTCCTTTGATTCATTACAATCACACCCCCACTCTAACATATTCTCCATAAAGTTCTCTTACATTTTACTCCCCACTTTTCCTGCTAACTAAGGGTAGAAAGGTCATTTTGCCCCTATGGAACAATCCTCTAGAAACTTCCTTAAATTTTTCAACTGACCCGTCGCCGCGGTAAAGAACTTTCCGTCGCCCCGACGAAAAATTACAGAACCGACACCAAAATCACGAAGCCAACGTTGCCGCAGCGAAGACTATTCTTTGCCCCGACGAAGACCAAAATTCCAAAATTCGACAAGTCTCAACCAAAAATCAGGGCAACCACTTAACCAAATCAACTCATCAATCCAACTAAGGGCCAACCAACTGAAAATAACGACATGCAAGCTCAAATGAGAACAAATCAATAAACATTCAAGCAATACAACACAATTTAACTACGTACCTCAAGTGGGGCATTACATGTGCTTATATATGAAGAATTGTAGATGGAATGGATGTTCAATGATGGTTATAATTTATCCATGAGAAGTAGTGTTTGTGTACTTGATGTTTGATGAGAGTTTGGATGAATTATGGAAGAATTGGAGTAGAATTTATGGTGTGTGAATCCTGGACAAGTTTGACGTTAATCTTGGTGTGTTTTATTCCAAATTTTGGTGGCTAATGCATTGTTACTACAACATGCATAAATAGTAAGTGCACTGGTCGCACAAAGTAATAAAGTGATGAGTGAGTATCGTTCCCACGAGGATTTGTTGCTAAGCACTAAGTTTTCTACTGTTTTCAAGTTGGAGCAATCGAATTTGGTTGGATTAATGGGAGAAAATTAAACTTAAAACTAAAACAAAAATTGCTAACTGCTCAAAGCTAAATTATGAAAGTGGCGTGCTGTCGTAGGCACCCAGAATTAAAACCTTCCGAACCTAACTACTGAACTGTAAATAGGGTAAGCAACGGGTCGATCCCACGAGAGTGTCTAGCCGAATTTTCTTTGATGTGAAAAATGCTGGGGGGTTTATGAAAAACAGAAAACAATCTCAGCAAAAACAAAAACAATTTAATTCGAATTCAATCAAAATGACGAACTGGTCTCTGTCAACATCCACCATCGGAATCTTACAACTGATCATTGATGCAAAGATATCAATTCACACACTGAATATTCACCGTTGAAACTAATTTCCTATCTCTCTTAATTGTAATTAATCAGGAAACAAGCGATCCTAATTAATCTTACCCCTAAACAACCCTAGACAAGCGCTCAAGATTTAATCTAGTGGCAGCCTAAGAATTAGAGAGATCGATGAAGCTAAACAACACAAACACAAGCGGTTGTATTTAATTTAGTTGATGTCTTCGTAAGGTTATTAATTCCTGACGCAGCAAATTACTAACCCTAATTGCTTCACAAGTTGGAGGGACCAAACAATTACGGATTTGATATCAAACTTAGCAGTAGATTTCAACAAATAATACACTAGTAGGCCTCTAGTAATTAAATGCATCAATCATGAAAATATGCACAAAATAACATTCAATACTCAAACATGAATTTAACACTAAAAACAGAAAGATCTCACAGTTTATTTGATTCCGAGGTTTCCGTTTCCTTTGACCAAGTTACAAAAGTTCTGGCCGCTCATGGCCATCACAAAAAACTCAAGAGAAGAAAATTCCAGAGAAGAAAGAGAGAGAGGCGTGGTGCTAAAACCTAATCTGATCTCCCTTTTAAAATCCAATTTTAGAATTCGAATCCCACTCAATCTCCTAAAAGAAATATTCTCCTATCTAAAATAACATTTATCCTAATCTGATTAATTGGAAATAAAATAAAATAGATCCTAATAAAATAGGAAAGTGGTGTTTCAGCTGTAATTTTCGTGCAACAAGTATGTCTTCAAAACGTGCAATAATAGACTGACTTGCATGACAAGTCAGAACGCCAGGACGTCGGCAATGCAGGTGCGTCAACTTCAAGCTCGATTACAACCTTTATTCAGCCAGTATCTCTCAAAACTCAAAACATGAAAGTGTGAAATAGACTTTTGCATTCCCATTAGAAAGCAAGATTAAAAACAAGGTAATATCAATTTAAACAAACGGGTAGGGTTTTGACTTCATTCGGACTCTATGGATTAAACCTATAGATTATGCTATTTCCATATTCAATGCATTGATTGTAAATCGAATTCTAAATTGTAAAACATACCTTCTCAGGCTATGTTTTCTACTTTCCCTATTAAACTTCCGCACCCACAATTTGAAGATTAATAGTTCTAAGCTCATAAGCATATGGAATCTAGATTGATTTCATTGATTCTTAAATCTATCTCTAGCATTCAATACTACAATGGTGATTACCAAGAAGCTTAACATGACTCATTTCTCAATCTCATTATGTTCATCAAATAAAAGAAATAAATCAGAATAACCACAAACCATGCAATAGCATATGAAAATAACAAAACAATTACTCAATCCATGGAAATCCGAATTACATCAAAACTCTAACCCAAAATGGGTTAGTTCATAACTAAATCAAAATACATAGAAGAAAAACAATAAACTCAAGGTTTAACATAGAAATGAGAGAAAAGACAAGAATCTCCCCTAGTTGAAGAATCCACCACATTCAATCCCAAATCTTCTCACTTTTCAACCCAAGATTCATCAAATCTAAACTAAGGAGAATGAAAATGAGATGCTCTCTACTAAGAAAACACGACCCCCTCAAAAATGGCAAAGTTTTGCTTTTACACTTCGTCCAAAGACCTAAAACTTTGCCTAAAAATGAAACGTGCGTTTTAAAGAAACTGAAATTTGAGACTTCGCCGCAGCGAAGAAGGAATCTCGCCGTGGCGACGAAGTAAAAGTAACTCTTGTGCATAACTATTTTGGCGGAGAAGAATAAACTTCGCCGCGGCGATCTTCATGAAGAATTCTAAAATCACAGAATTGCCCTCTACTTGCTCTTTGCTTGAATCTTCGATCTTCGATGCTCTCCCATATGAACAAGCTTCATAGTGCTTACTCTACTTCAAAACTCTCCCCCTTTGAGATCTACTTACTTCTGAGTCCAGAAACTCCAATTCGTCATTATTTACTCAAAATGACCATTTTGGCTTGAAACACAAAATGAAAGAATTAAGTAGCAATTCAGGCATAAATGAACTAAGAAGTATCTAAAATCTAGCCTAAAAGCTTAAATAAAATAGTATAATCTCGGATTATCAAATACCCAAACTAAGACATGCTCGTCCCCGAGCATCAGGTACAAAACTCAAAGAAAGAAAACATGACAACCAAAACACGACACAATAAAACTGGAAATGAATAAATAAAAATTAGACTCAACTCAACATACGAATTGCTAGAATTTATACAAGTCTCAAAGGTTGTTGAAAAATTTTACTAGAGAAATGTTCAACACTCCAAGAAGTATAGTTGCTCATAACTATCTTTCTTTATTGGTCCCCCGAGTAGGTGATCCCCACTTCAATCCACCTTCCGACTTCCCGGATTATTTATGACAGCAACGGCGACAGACTCATAAAGCCTAAATATTGAACTACTCTCCACTAATGAGGATTAGACATCGCTAAGAATCAAAAGGGCTTTGCAAGCCTGTAAGTTAGGCTTGGGTAGTGGGCTCCAAAGGAAAGGAAAAGTAAACAAACAAAAGAACTTGGTTTCCTTAAAGCAAACACTAAGACTTAATCCAACTCCCATCCTTTCTCAACCATCACCAAAAAATGTCAACCATTAAACCTTTTGTTAGTAAATGATCCAATACGCAGCGGAAACAAAAAAAATATAATACAAGGATCGTTTACATGAGCCAGATCAAGGTATAATTTTACAATTTATATTAAAGTAAAATCTGCACAAAAAGGTTAATCATGAGTTAAGAGAATCATACGCACATTTGAAGGCTCCACCACGTTTGTCTTTGAATGTTTTTGCTACCGACCCAATCGTAGGATCGAACCGACGTAGTCCACACGAAGATAATCACAAAGAACCAAAGAGGGATTTGCTAGATCCTCTTTGGCTTAAGATTAAAGAAGAATGAAATCAAAATGAATTGATTTTAAGCAAATGGGTTTCTGCCGTGGGAGAGAAATGGGGCTACAGTGTTTGTGTTTTTCAAGAGAATGAAACAATGAAAAGTCTCATCATTTTACAAAGAAACAATTCTTTTATAGTAAAAATTAGTTACCCTATTCCAATATGGAATAGGCTTGGGCTCCAACCAAACACCCCATGTTACCAAACACTCCAATTAGATATTTAATTTTTATTTCATCATTATTGTAACAAACTGCTGAAAATTAGTACAATGCATGATAATAACGATAGAAAATTGGGCCCAAAACTTCTTTTCATTATAAATCATATGTCTTTTATACACAAAGAACGTCATTTACAAAAATGCCATTTTAAAAGACAAAAAAAAGGTTAAACAGTGTAGCTATTGCTCCGCTTGCCGAGCCCTTCCGACTGCATCAACACCTAGATCCTGCATCCACAAGGAAAATAACGGGGTGAGCACAAAATAATGCTCAGTAAGTAAAACCCTTATCTGCTATCCCCGTCTGTAATACACTTAACTCTTTCCTTATACTATTTCTGTTTCTAAAACGTCATGGCCTCATCTTACCGGAGGTACGGCGGATGGCGTTCACACAGGACCATCTCACTCTCCATGACTATCGGGTGGAATTCACACAGTACCAACCCGTTCTTAGTGACTACCGAGTCGGATCACGAAGCACCTACTCGGTTTTCGTAACAATCGGGTGGAGACCACCTAGCACCTACCCGTTCCTCATGACTTTCGGGTAACGATCACCAAGCATTAACCCGTCTCTAATCACTACGGGTGACGATCACAAAGCATCAACCCACCTCTAATAAATGTCGGATGATGATCAAAGCATCACTCCTTTCTCTAATGACTAACCGGGTGGGGATCACAAAGCATCCACCCGTTACTACTTATTGGGTGACGATCACAAAGCATCGACCTATCTCTAAGGGCTATTCGGGTGGTGATCACAAAGCATCAACCCGACTCCCATAATGTCGGGTGATGATCACAAGCATCACTCCTTTCTCTAATACTCTTCTAATTCACTCTATTCTAGCATTTTTATTCTCTCTACCCTTAGAGTAGTGCATCCACAAAGTTCTCTACTCATAGAGTAATTGCATACACAAAGTTTCCTACTCTTTCTTAGGTCACTTTTCAATGACAATTAGTGCCTATGGATGGTTCATCTCCACTAATGCACTTATGAAATGCCAATATGCAATGTTGCAAGATTAAGGTTCACTACTCATACTCAAACCTCTACTAGGCATTTCATCAAACAACTCAAGTGCATCATAAAAACTACTATAGAAATGATTCTAAATCTTTCTAACCATCCAAAATGGGGAGAAACCCCTTCACATAGCCACAAACCTGCCAAGAAAGACACTTCCAAAAAGGGTTCCACAAACCCCTTCAATTCCATCTCAAACTACCTTTCCAACCCACAACTCATCTTATATTTGAAAGGTATAAAATCACAAAGCACTAGAAATCCTATTTAAGCCAATAACATGGATATCACAGTATATCACATACAACATCATTGCTAGCAAAACCCTAATCAAGAAATTCTAAAATCTCAACTTGGGTTGGGATTTACTTACCTTGTTGTGGAGAGACTTCACCAACTCTTCCTTTCACTTGGTTTGCTTGACTTTTTCTACTCTTAACCAAAAGAAACAAAAACTCTCAAACTCAAAATATACAAAGACTCACAAGACTTCACAACCAAAGCAAGAATCCTTACCTTGGATGCCTTAGGTTGATTTTCTACCCTTAATCACTCCAAAAGCCCTAGAAACTCTTGATCACAAGAAAGAGAAATTGAGAGGAGCAAGAGAAGAAAGTGGCGTTGGAGAAGAAGAATGAGGGGTTTGCAATGTCTTAATTCCTTTTAATGAAATTTATACACAAGCCTTCATTTGCCCTTACTCTTCTTTGGGAATTCTATCTATATCCTTTGATTCATTACAAACACACCCCATAGCAACATATTCTCATGAAAAATCCTTTCAATTTACTCCCCACTTTTCTGATATTAGGGTAGAATGGTCAAATTGCCCCTAGGGAAGAAAATATCAAAAACTTAACAACATTTTAATCGGCCTGTCGCCGCGGCGAGGAAACTTCTGTCGCCGCGGTGAAACTGTCGCAGCTTCCCCGTGGATTCAACAGCTCTTCGCCGCGGCGAAGATTCTTCTCGCCCCGGCGAAGACTGGAATACTAAACTTCTTCTATTTTCAACCATTTTCAGGGCAAGTACTCAGCACAACACTCAATCAAACAATATTACCAAAAGCCAACTCAAATAAGAGCAAAGGAAGAAACTACAACTACGTACCTCAAGTGGGGGCGTACAATTATCTCAATTAAAATCAATTAATATATATTTATCTATATATAACATTATCAATAATGATTTAATTAAATATATGTGAACACATATTTAAACGTAATTTCACTTATTTAATTTTTCTAATTAAAAAGGCTACGACCTTCAGCAAATTTAATTGCATTGTGAATTACCAAATACCCTTTCGCCTTAAAAAGACGAAAACGCCCTTCCTTTCTTAGATCTTTAAATTATCTTCTATGTGTGTGACCCATAGGCTCCTCATCATACCGACAGTGTTAGTACGCGATTAACACCAATTATCGTCTCACAATACACAGACCAAGATTGGCCCCTAGCAAGGCATCATGGCACCCGATAGATTCGGATTCAGCAAAGTAGCTACCTGTCAACGATATGGTTACCGTACAAGTCAATCCTTCATATCCATATCTCGACGAGACGAAGGCATAGAAATAGTGTCAACCTTGGTTACTCTCGATATTAGTATTCAGTTTCTAGACCAATGTCCTGTATTATAAACTGGATAGAGCAACAACTCAATCCCACTATGGCCACAGTTTTAGTGTCATTGCCATATACTGAATTGCGCCGTGAGATAACTTCTTCCATACCCTTGAGTGATGAACCTCTGTCTATCCACCATAGTCTGATACACTCCTCGATGAGCCAATCACCACCGTATTGACAGCTCTTAATAGAATTGCGTTAGCTAGTGTCAAACTGCACCAATCGGTGCACAAGGCGCTCCGGTGATCTCAAGTCTAAGGATCAAATGCACCACCATTCGTTAGAGGATTTGTTCCATAGACACTGGGATTACCATCCATATGGAATCTCTGGTGGGTCAGTCGAGTGAACTTGCTATGGTGTATTCGCCTAGCAAGGACCCATGGTTGCACCAGGTTGTCACCAAACAACATGACAAGTGAGATCAGTCACTACCTTTCGACAGGGTCGTTCAAAATTATGATAGCCTTACCGTATTATCTGTGCCCTTACTTCAGAATAATATGGGGGTACGGACGTTTCTAGAATGGCCACCATATGTGCTCATAGGGTTCTCACTATCAAGATTTGAAACACTTGATACCCTCATCACGTTTTACCATTCTAAGGATATATATCAAAACATATTGCAATAATAATGATTTACGTGATATAGAATAAAATGCCTTTTATTATTGATAAGAACATTATTACAAAGAGTCAATTCTACATAATTGATTGGCTCTAGGGCATCTACTAACACCTTCAACCATGAAAAATTCTTATTTTGATTGTAATGCAATTCTCGAAAAAAAAATTTATTTATTTTTTGTAAATAACAAAAATCTCAAATTGAGGTTAATTGCCTCTCTTGTTCTTCTTGCCCTTCTCAGAACCCCCCAACATTCTTTTAGTTCATTCACACAACTCTTCAAGTTCCTTGTATTTGTATAGGTCCAAAATTCTCCTAAAGGGTATGATATGTGTTAGGGTAATTGGATTGGACAATTTTTGGTTTGCAAGGAAATAAAAAGCAATGATAATCTCATAAGGCTCAAATGGGTGACTAGGGAAAAATTCATTCGTGGGTTGGTTGGAAAGGCTCAAACGTTCCGAAAAATGCCTAAATCATTTCCTCAATAGTGTCTATTCCTAGAATTCCGCCTCAAGCACTTCTCTACTAGGTTCTAGAGTCCACCAACATTATCAAAACTTTACCTAACCACATAGAATGAATCTAAGCAGTCGAAATAAATTAAAATGGTGGTTGAACCACTCAACAAACCTCAATCACAATTCTGCAATCAACATAAACTTGAAGCAATGCTTAACATTTTTCAACAATAAAATCCAAACAACCCTATTCTCATAATTGATTTATACAATTCATCATTGGCATACACAACAAAACCAAATAAAATAAACAAAAGTCCAAAAATTCTCAAATTTTTCCTACCCCCAAACTAAAGATGACATTGTCCCCAATGTCACATTATGCACAAATTAGGAATAGAAAAACAAAATCGACAAAGGTATGAAATAGTTCCTTGATTAATCTATGAATTTGAAGTTTCGCTCAATAGTGTGCACACCCAGTCCTTGACTTTTTCATCACCAAAATCTGTAAAAACAATTCAAAATTGTGGTGTCCACTGTGTTAGAAAAATTCATTGACTAATATGAAAATATTACAACCCTAATCTTGTCTTTACATCAACTATGAAATTAAAACAAAAATTAAACAATCCAAAGCAGAAAGTATCAACTTAGTTCAATGTTCGAAATGAAATATAGAAACAACTAAAACAAACAAAAACAGGTGCTCAGGTGCTCATTCTTGGGCCTCCTCGTCTCCCTCGGCGTCGTCCTCTTCTAAGTCAGAGCCCATCCATTCATCCGAATCCCAGTCAGCCCATTGGAATTGTGAAGTATCAACATTAAGCTTGGTGAAGCTACTTTTCTGCATGTCATACATCATTTGGGTCTGCTCTGCCAGCCACTCCTGACGTCTTGCCATCCATTTCATCTGCTACATCATTTCCCTCATAGTGGCTGTGGAACTGGATGATGTGGCAGCGCCTTGTGTGGTTCTTTGTCATTTTGTTCCTATGTTGGGTTGCTCATCGTCTGGACGTTCAAGATGCTTGTGATAATAGTCTGAGTCGAGAACTGGGGCAGCATGGATAAGTGGGTCATCATCATGTACCTCGATTCCTGCTCGAGTGCACAAAGCTGTAATGAGATGTGGGAAAGGGTAACTCCCTCGCCCTGGTTTGGCTGCATGTAGAATGTTGTTCAAGATAATTTGTCCCACATCTATTCTCTTTCCTGTGGCAATAGAATAGAATAATAATGACTCCTCATAAGTCACCGTACTATAGTGCGTCTCCGGCATCATCCTCGCACAAAGAAAGTATTGCCACAATCGAGCGACCGATGTCAAATTAGTTCCCTTGATGCTCTTCTTGCCCTTTTTTGAAACCTCCCAAGTGGTGTTCGGTTTTGTAATGACCGGAAGAATAATATGATGCGTGCAAATGCAACACCTAATTTTACCTCACTAAATTCTAATGCAATGTCGTGTAGTAGCAAAGAGCAAGTAAGGCTATTTCCCGCAGAGGATTTGTGAATTGAATTAATTATCTACTTCAAATAGGGTTTGTCACAAATTATAAAAACTCAACAAAAACTGTCAAACTAAAATCAAACAAAATAAAACAAGCAGACAATCACGAAAGAGATAAATAAGAGAAACTGGATTGAAGGTTTATTCGCCACCACTAGACATGAATTATATATAATAAAAGCACTCTTTAACTTTCTACCCTCTTAATCACATCAGCTCAAAAAATACCAAACGTTGATAAGTTCTATCTCTCCTTATTGAGTCGTTGGATTAGACACGGTCATAACCCAATTCCCTATTTATTAGATAACCTAGGATACGATCTCTAGATTCAAATCATGAGTAAGAGAATCATACGCACATTTGAAGGCTCCACCACGTTTGTCTTTGAATGTTTTTGCTACCGACCCAATCTAGGATCGAACCGACGTAGTCCACACGAAGATAATCACAAAGAACCAAAGAGGGATTTGCTAGATCCTCTTTGGCTTTAAGATTAAAGAAGAATGAAATCAAAATGAATTGATTTTAAGCAAAATGGGTTTCTGCGTGGGAGAGAAATGGGGCTACAGTGTTTGTGTTTTTCAAGAGAATGAACAATGAAAAGTTCACATTTTACAAAGAAACAATTTTCTTTTATAGTAAAAATTAGTTACCCTATTCCAATATGGATAGGCTTGGGCTCCAACCCAAACACCATGTTACCAAACACTCCCAATTAGATATTTAATTTTTATTTATCATTATTGTAACAACTGCTGAAATAGTACAAGCAGCATAATAACGATAGAAAATTGGGCCCAAACTCTTTTCATTATAAATCATATGTCTTTTATACACAAAGAACGTATTTACAAAAATGCCATTTAAAAGACAAAAACAGGTTAAACAGTGTAGTCTATTGCTCCTCGCTTGCCGAGCCCTTCCGATGCATCAACACCTAGATCTGCATCCACAAAGGAAAAAACGGGGTGAGCACAAAATAATGCTCAGTAAGTAAACCTTATCTGCCTATCCCCGTCGTAATACACTTAACTCTTTTATACTATTTCTGTTTCTACAAACGTCATGGCCTCATCTTACCGGAGGTACGGCCGGATGGCGTCACACAGGACCATCTCACTCTCCATGACTATCGGGTGGAATTCACACAGTACAACCGTTCTTAGTGACTACCGAGTCGGGATCACGAAGCACCTACTCGGTTTTCGTAACAATCGGGTGGAGACCACCTAGCACCTACCCGTTCCTCATGACTTTGGGTAACGATCACCAAGCATTAACCCGTCTCTATCACTATCGGGTGACGATCACAAAGATAACCCACCTCTAATAAATGTCGGATGATGACACAAAGCATCACTCCTTTCTCTAATGACTAACCGGGTGGGGATCACAAAGCATCCACCGTTCTACTACTTATTGGGTGACGATCACAAAGATCGACCTATCTCTAAGGGCTATTCGGGTGGTGATCACAAAGCATCAACCGACTCCCATAACTGTCGGGTGATGATCACAAAGCATCACTCCTTTCTCTAATACTCTTCTAATTCACTCTTCTAGCATTTTTCATTCTCTCTACCTTAGAGTAGTTGCATCCACAAAGTTCTCTACTCATAGAGTAATTGCTACAACAAAGTTTCCTACTCTTTCTTAGGTCACTTTTAATGCACAATTAGTGCCTATGGATGGTTCATCTCCACTAATGCACTTATGAATGCCAATATGCAATGTTGCAAGAATTAAGGTTCACTACTCATACTCAAACCTCTACAGGCATTTCATCAAACAACTCAAGTGCATCATAAAACTCTACTATAGCAATGATTCTAAATCTTTCTCTAACCATCCAAAATGGGGAGAAACCCCTTCACATAGCCACAAACCTGCCAAAGAAAGACACTTCCAAAAAGGGTTCCACAATACCCCTTCAATTCCATCTCAAACTACCTTTCCAACCACAACTCATTCTTATATTTGAAAGGTATAAACAATCACAAAGCACTAGAAATCTCTATTTAAGCCTCAATAACATGGCATATACATGTATATCACATACATACATCATTGCTAGCAAAACCCTAATCAAGAAAATTCTAAAATCTCAACTTGGGTTGGATTTACTTACCTTGTTGTGGGAGACTTCACCAACTCTTCCTTTCACTTGGTTGCTTGACTTTTTCTCTACTCTTAACCAAAAGAACAAAAAACTCTCAAACTCAAATATATACAAAGACTCACAAGACTTCACAACCAAAGCAAGAATCCTTACCTTAGGATGCCTTAGGTTGATTTTCTACCCTTAATCCTCCAAAAGCCCTAGAAACTCCTTGATCACAAGAAAGAGAAATGAGAGGAGCAAGAGAAGAAAGTGGCGTTGGAGAAGAGAATGAGGGGTTTGCAATGTCTTAATTCCTTTTAATGAAATTTATACACAAGCCTTCCCATTTTGCCCTTATCTTCTTGGGAATTCTATCTATATCCTTTGATTCATACAAACACACCCCATAGCAAACATATTCTCATGAAAAATCCTTTCAATTTACTCCCCACTTTTCCTGCTAATTAGGGGTAGAATGGTCAAATTGCCCCTAGGGAAGAAATATCAAAAACTTAACAACATTTTTAATCGGCCTGTCGCCGCGGCGAGGAAACTTCTGTCGCCGCGGTGAAACTGTCCAGAGCTTCCCTGGATTCAACAGCTTTCGCCGCGGCGAAGATTTTCTTCGCCCCGGCGAAGACTGGAATACTAAACTTCTTCTATTTTCAACCATTTTCAGGGCAAGTACTCAGCACAACACTCAATCAAACAATATTACCAAAAGCCAACTCAAATAAGAGCAAAGGAAGAAACTACAACTACGTACCTCAAGTGGGGCGTTACAATTATCTCAATTAAAATCAATTAATATATATTAATCTATATATTAACATTATCAATAATGATGATTTAATTAAATATATGTGAACACAATTTTAAACGTAATTTCACTTATTTAATTTTTCTAATTAAATAAAGGCTACGACTTCAGCAAATTTAATTGCATTGTGAAATTACCAAAATCCCTTTCGCCTTAAAAAGACGAAAACGCCCTTCCTTCTTCTTAGATCTTTAAATTATCTTCATGTGTGTGACCATAGGCCCCTCATCATACCGACAGTGTATAGTATCGATTAACACCAATTAATCGCTCATAATACACAGACCAAGATTGGCCCCTAGCAAGGCACATGGCCACCCGATAGATTCGGATCAGCAAAGTAGCTACCTGTCAACGATATGGTTACCGTACAAGTCAATCCTTTCATCATCCATTATCTCGACGAGACGAAGGCATAGAAATAGTGTCAACCTTTGGTTACTCTCGATATATGTATTCAGTTTCTAGACCAATGTCCTTATTATAAACTGGTAGAGCAACAACTCAACCCACTAGGCCAGTTTAGTGTCATTGCCATATACTGAATTGCGCGTGAGATAACTTCTTCCATACCCTTGAGTGATGAATCCTCTGTCTACCACCATAGTCTTGAACACTCCTCGATGCAGCCAATCACCACCGTATTGACAGCTCTTAATAGAATTGCGTTAGGCTAGTGGCAAACTGCACCAATCGGTGCACAAGGCGCTCCGGTGATCTCAAGTCTAAGGATCAAATGCACCACCATGTTAGAGGATGTTCCATAGACACTGGGATTACCATCCATATGGAATCCTCTGGTGGGTCAGTCGAGTGAACTGCTATGGTGTTTCGCTAGCAAGGACCATGTGTTGCACCAGGTTGTCACCAAACAACATTGACAAGTGAGATCAGTCACTACCTTCGACAGGGGTCGTTCAACATTATGATAGCCTTACCGTATTATCTGTGCCCTACTCAGAATAATATTGGGGCTACGGACGTTTCTAGAATGGCCACCATATGTGCTCATAGGGTTCTCACTATCAAGATTTGAAACACTTGATACCCTCATCACAGTTTTACCATCTAAGGATATATATCAATACATATTGCAATAATAATGATTTACGTGATAGAAATAAATGCCTTATTATTGATTAATGAACATTATTACAAAGAGTCAATTCTAAATAATTGATTGGCTCTAGGGCATCTACTCTAACACCTTCAACCATGAAAATTCTTATTTTGCTATTGTAATGCAATTCGAAAAAAAAATTTATTTATTTTTGTAATAACAAAAATCTCAAAGAGGTTAATTGCCCTCTGTTTCTTCTTGCCCTTCCTCGAACCCCCAAACTATTCTTTTAGTTCATTCACAAACTCTTCAAGTTCCTTGTATTTGTATTAGGTCCAAAATTCTCCTAAAGGGTATGATTATGTGTTCAGGGTAATTGGATTGACAATTTTTGGTTTGCAAGGAAATAAAAAGCAATGATAATCTCATAAGGCTCAAATGGGTGCTAGGGAAAAATTCATTCGTGGGTTGGTTGGAAAGGCTCAAACGTTCCGAAAAATGCCTAAATCATTTCCTCAATAGTGTCTATTCCTAGAATTCCGCTCAAGCACTTCTCTATAGGTTCTAGAGTCCACCAACATTATCAAAACTTTACCTAACCACATAGAATGAATCTAAGCAGTCGAAATAAATTAAATGGTGGTGAACCACTCAACAAACTCTAATCACAATTCAGTCAATCAACATAAACTTGAAGCAATGCTTAACTTTTTCAACAATAAAATCCCAAATCATCAAATAAAAGAAATAAAATCAGAATAACCACACAAACCATGCAATAGCATATGAAAATAACAAAAATCAATTACTCAATCCATGGAAATCCGAATTACATCAAAACTCTAACCCAAAATGGGTTAGTTCATAACTAAATCAAAATACATAGAAGAAAAACAATAAACTCAAGGTTTAACATATTGAAATGAGAGAAAAGACAAGAGATCTCCCCTAGTTGAAGAATCCACCACATTCAATCCCAAATCTTCTCACTTTTCAACCCAAGATTCATCAAATCTAAACTAAGGAGAATGAAAATGAGATGCTCTCTACTAAGAAAACACGACCCCCTCAAAAATGGCAAAGTTTTGCTTTTACACTTCGTCCAAAGACCTAAAACTTTGCCTAAAAATGAAACTGTGCGTTTTAAAGAAACTGAAATTTGCAGACTTCGCCGCAGCGAAGAAGGAATCTCGCCGTGGCGACGAAGTAAAAGTAACTCTTGTGCATAACTCATTTTGCCGCGGAGAAGAATAAACTTCGCCGCGGCGAATCTTCATGAAGAATTCTAAAATTACAGAATTGCCCTCTACTTGCTTCTTTGCTTGAATCTTCGATCTTCGATGCTCTCCCATATGAACAAGCTTCATAGTGCTTTACTCTACTTCAAAACTCTCCCAACTTCTGAGATCTACTTACTTCTGAGTCCAGAAACTCCAATTCGCTCATTATTTACTCAAAATGACCATTTTGGCTTGAAACACAAAATGTAAAGAATTAAGTAGCAATTCAGGCATAAATGAACTAAGAAGTATCTAAAATCTAGCCTAAAAGCTTAAATAAAATAGTATAATCCTCGGATTATCAAATACCCCCAAACTAAAGACATGCTCGTCCCCGAGCATCAGGTACAAAACTCAAAGAAAGAAAACAGTGAACAACCAAAACACGACACAATAAAACTGGAAATGAATAAATAAAAATTAGACTCAACTCAACATACGAATTGCCTAGAATTTATACAAGTCTCAAAGGTTGTTGAAAAATTATTACTAGAGAAATGTTCAACACTCCAAGAAGTTATAAGTTGCATCAACTATCTTTCTTTATTGGTCCCCCGAGTAGGTGATCCCCACTTCAATCCACCTTCCGACTTCCCGGATTATTTTATGCAGACAACGGCGACAGACTCCATAAGCCTAAATATTGAACTACTCTCCACTAATGAGGATTAGACATCGCTAAGAATCAAAAGGGCTTTGCAAGCCTGTAATGTTAGGCTCGGGTAGTGGGCTCCAAAGGAAAGGAAAAGATAAACAAACAAAAGAACTTGGTTTCCTTAAAGCAAACACTAAGACTTAATCCAACTCCCACTTCCTTTCTCAACCATCACCAAAAAAATGTCAACCATTTAACAACCTTTTGTTAGTAAATGATCCATATACGCAGCGGAAACAAAAAAAATATAATACAAGGATCGTTTACATGAGCCAAGATCAAGGGTATAATTTTACAATTTATATTAAAGTAAAATCTGCACAAAAAGGTTAAAAAATGGGATAGCTGAAAGAAAGAATAGGCACCTATTAGAGGTAGCTAGAGTCTTAATGTTTACCATGAATGTACCTAAGTATTTTTGGAGTCATGCAATTTTAGCGGCTACATATTTTATAAATAGATTACCTACTAGAATTTTGGATTTTCATACACCTCTTGAGACTTTGCTAAAGATCTTTCCTAGTTGTAGGATCCTAAATACCTTACCCTTAAAGGTGTTTGGATTTACTACTTTTGTACATGTTATGTCTCCTAATAGAGGAAAGCTAGACTCTAGAGCCATTAGATGTATCTTTCTTGGATATTCTCCCACACAGAAAGACTATTAGTGCTATTGTCCTGTAAAGAGAAAATTATGTCTATAGTGATGTTTCCTTTTTCGAGTCACATCCATTCTTTCCCACTTCCCTTCATAGGAGGATTTGAGAGACTGTGAAGGTCATTTGTGGGAAGTAGTGTTACCCTTACAACCACACTTGAGTCAGTCTCAGCAGTCTCCCAGTCTAGGTCAAAGTTCAAAGTCACCTAGTTTCTTATAGGTTAGCCTAGTCCTATAAGAATGAGTCAGTCTCCTAGTCAGCCTAGTTCAGGTTATGTTCCTATAGGTTAGCCTAGTCCCATAAGGATGAGTCAGTCTCATAGTCAGCCTACCAAATTAGGTCTTACTCTAACTATCTAGCCCACTCTTGATAAACCAAACTCTTATGAAAGATTGGAACCAGGGGGAGGTCTGGAGAGATTAAATCAATCAGATCTCCAATGTTATTCTTGAAGAACCGACTATCAAAGTGGAAGGAAACCTAATGATCTGCATGAGCAATCATCCCAACTGGAAGAAACCAGTGATTCACAGTCACAAGGTAAGGAAGAACTATCTTCTTATAAGTCTAAGTCAGGGCATGATTGTAATGCTTTCTTTCTAGCTATTATACTTGCAAAATAACCAGAGAGGAGACAGAGAGAGGTCGGTACCCCCAGTAGTGCAGAATCGTATTGAGTCGATATATGGGTTGCCTAGTCAACACCAGCCATTAGAATTTAGGGGTACTAAGGACCCAATAGTGGCAGATGAGTGATTTAGATCAGTGGAGCATATGACGACACTTTTCCCTATGACAAACCAGAAGAAGATTCAGTATGCCAGATTCTTATTTAAGGGTGATGCCCGTGTATGGTGGGAACTGATGGAGGATACTCATGAAACAGCTTTGATGACTTGAGGAGATTTCAGAAGATTGTTTGAGGCAGAATATAGAACAGTTGATCCAGTCCATGAAAAGATTTAGGAGTTTATTAGTTTGCAACAGGGGGCTAATTCAGAGAAAGAATATTCAGTGAAATTCAATTCCATGGAAAGGTTCGCGCTAGGAGTAGTGAGTACACCGAAGTTGTGGAGAGATAAATTCGTGCATGGGCTGAAACCAGAAATAGCCCAAGATGTGATGGCTGGTGCCCAGCCCCCTTAGACATATAGTGAAGCTTTGGAACAAGCTTTACGGGCAGAAATATTTTTGAATAAGCTAACCCCAGCAACTCCATTAGCAGTAGCCCCTAGTGTTCCACCTCTTGCTCCACAGAGAGATAGAGTTAATGCCCCCACTAATAGAGAGGTGAGAAATAAGAAAAAGTTTCGACCGAAGAAGAACAGGAGGGATTGACAAAATAAAAAGCCGAGAACTAGTGAAGTTCCCTAGTGCCAGAAGTGTGGAAGAAATCATTCTTAGGAGTGTCTTAGAGATTTGGGCTGAAATGTATGTTACAGATGCTGGCAGCCATGGCATATGATGAAAGATTGTAAAGCCCCTCCTGCACCCACAGTGCAGACATCTAGAGGTACCAATGCTCGAGTGTTTACAGTAGCCCAGAGTGAAGCTAAACCTAGCCCATCTGTAGCTACTAGTCAGTTATTATTTCATTCAGTTCCTCTTTATGCATTAATTGATTCTAGAGCCACATATTCATTCATTACACATGGGATTTTAGAGAGATTAGGTTTAAAACCTATTAGAGTGGATTGTCCCATTAAGATAGAGTTACCAGATGGTGTTAGTGTTGTNGGGCACAGATAATACGGTAAGGCTATCATAGTGTTGAACGACCCTGTCGAGAGGCAGTGACTGATCTCACTTGTCAAGGTTATTTGGTGACGAACTGGTACAACACATGGGTGCTTGTTGTAGGCGGATATACCACAGCAAGTTCACTGGACTGACCCACCAGAGGATTCCATATGGATGGTAACCCCAGTGTCTATGGAACAAATCCTCTAACGAATGGTGGTACATGTGATCCTTAGACTTGAGATCACCGGAGCGCTGGTGTGCTATCGTAGGCACCCAGAATTAAAACCCTAAAAATGCACGTAGTAGTGTGAGTAGGGATCGTTCCCATGGAGAGTGTCTAGCCGAGTTTTATGTTACGTGAACCAGTATAGGGGGGATTTTAGTAAAAATAGAAACAATTTCAGGAAAAGATATTCAACCTAAATTACCGAAATCAATCAAAATAATGAAACTTGGTCTAAGTCAACATCCACCATCGGAATCTTACAACTGATCATTGATGCAAAAATAAATCAATTCTTACTTTGAGTATTCACCGTTGGAACTATTTTCCTATCTCTCCTTAGTTGTAATTAACTAGGAAACAAGCGATCTAATTAATCTTACTACTAAACAACCCTAGACAAGTGCTAAGGATTTAATCTAGTGGCAGCCTTAAGACCTAGAGAGATCGATGAAACTAAACAACACAAACTCAAGCGGTTGTATTTAATTTAGTCGAGTGTTCTTCTTAAGAATTACTAATTCTTGACGCAGTAAATTATTAACCCTAATTACTCACAAGTTAGAGGGATCAAGCAATTACGGATTTGATATCTAACTTAGCAGTAGATTGCAATAATTAATAAACTAGTAGGCCTCCTAGTAATTAAACGTAACAATCATGGCAATAGGCATAGAAGAACATCCAATACTCAAAACATAAATTGAACGCTAAAAAGAATAGATTAGATCTCACAGTTTATTGATTCTGAGGCCTCCGTTTCCTTCGACCAAGTTATGAAAATCAGCCACTCATGGCCATCACGAAAATTCAAAGGAAAAAGTTGCAACAAAGGAGAAAGAGAGGCATGTTTAATCCTGGTCTAATCTCTCTCCCCTTAACAAAATCCAATTCAAATATTTGAATTCTACTTAATCTCCTAAAAAATATTCTAAGCTTTATCCTAAAATAACATTAATCCTAATCTGATTTTGATTAATTGAAAATAAAAAAAAGTCTTAAAATAGTATAGGAAAGTGGTGTGTCCAATAGCTTGTGTGCAACAGGTCTTCAAAACTTCCAATAATAAACTGCCTCATTGACTTGCATGATAAGGCAGAATGTTCCAGAACGTCAGCAGTGCAGATGTGTCAACTTCAAGCCCGATTACAACCTTGATGCAGCAGTATCTCTCAAAACTCAAAACATGAAAGTTGTATATCTCTTTCTTAGGGTTCCACATAATTTTGAATCATCTCAATCGAAGCTCGGATGAGAGAGTTATGCCCAGATTACAAAGCGATGTCGAAACTGTCTGAATTCACCTAATTAGTTCCGTTTTGCATTTAACGCCTCCATTTGCATCCTAAATCAAAATAGAATAATAATGAGTACATTTAGGCAACAAATAAGTATAAAATACTAGACATTAAGGGGGGTAAAAATGTCATTTTGCACTCTCATCAAGCGCCTTGTGCACCGATTGGTGCAGTTTGACACTAGCCTAACGCAGTTCTATTTAGAGCTGTCAATACGGTGGTGATTGGCTGCATCAAGGAGTGTATCAAGATTATGGTGGATTGACAGAGGATTCATCACTCCCGAGTACGGGAGAAGTTATCTCACGGTGCAATTCAATATATGGCAATGACACTAAAACTGTGGCCACAGTGGGATTGAGTTGTTGCTCTATCCGGATTAAAATACAGGTCATTGGTCTAGAAACTAAATACGTAATATTGAGAGTAACCGGAGGTTGACACTATTTCTATGTCTTCGTCTCGTCGAGATAACGAATGATGAAAGGATCGAATTGTACGGTAACCATATCGTTGACAGGTAGCTAATTTGCTGAATCCGAATCTATCGGGTGGCCATGATGCCTTGCTATGGGCCAATCTTGGTCTGTGTATTAGTGAGATGATTAATTAGTGTTAATCGCAATACTATACACTGCCGATATGATGAGGAGTCTATGAGTCACACACATAGAAGATGATTTAAGAGCCAGGAAGAAAGAAGGGCGTTTTCGTCTTTTTGGGCGAAAGGGTATTTTGGTAATTTCACTGTGCAATTAAATTTGCTGAGGTCGTAGCCTTTATTTAATTTATTAGAAAAATTAAATAAGTGAAATTACGTTTAAATATGTGTTCGCATATATTTAAATAAATTATCATTATTGTTAAATGTTAATATATATATTAATTGATTTTAATTGAAGATAATGATGAATTAAAATAAATATCTAATTGGGAGTGTTTGGAAACATGGGGTGTTTGGGTTGGAGCCCAAGCCTATTCCATAAGGGAATAGGGCAACTAAAATATGACTATAAAAGAAAAAGGTGTGTGTGATTTTTAATTAATGATTCATTCTTTGATTGAGAGAGAAAAAAACACAACCCTAAAACACTCTCTCCCACGCCACATTGCTTATTTGCTTTGAAATCAAATTCTTTTTTATTTTTCTTTTCTGTTCTTAAGGCTAAAGAGGATCTAGCAAATCCCTCTTTAGTTCCTTGCGATTGTCTTCGCGTGAACTTCATCGGTTCGATCCTACACTTGGATCGATAGCAAAACATGTTCCGAGATCAAATTGGAGGAGCCTCCAACGTGGGTATGGTTTGTTAAACCTTGAACTGATTTTTCTGCAGATTTGATTATTTTTGTATAAACTGTGATTTTTGTACCCGGATCTTGATTCTAAGGAACGATCCATGTAGTTTTTTGCGCTGCGTAACTGGGTCGTTCACTAACATAATGCTATATGGGTGATAGTAGACTGATTGACCAAGTCAGCCCATTTTCTTCCCGTAAAGGAGAGCAGTACTTCGAATCGATTAGCCTTGATTTACATTAAAGAGATAGTGAGACTGCATGGAGTACCCAAGACAATAGTATCAGATAGAGATTCCAGATTTGTCTTAGCTTTCTAGACTAGTTTACAAAGGAACTTGGGTACCAGATTGCCTTTTAGTACCGCCTATCATCCTCAAACAAATGGCTCGACAGAGAGAACGAATCAGATACTTGGATATGTTGAGGGCCTGTTGCATGGATTACAAAATGTCCTGGCATGAGATGTTACCCTTGGAGTTTGCTCATAATAATAGCTATCAGTCTACAATTAAGATGGCTCCTTACGAGGCCTTGTATGGTAGACGTTGTAGATCTCCATTACGTTGGGATGAGATAGGCGAGAAAGATGAGTTGAATACAACTCTTGGGCCAGAACTAACTCAGAAAATGATAGAAGATGTCAAGTTAATCTGAAGTAGAATGAAACAAGCCCAAGACAGGCAGAAAAGCTATGTAGACTTGAAGAGGAAAGATGTTGAATTCGAAGTGGGTGATGAAGTGTTTCTAAGAGTTGCCCCCTACAAACGGGTGATGCGTTTCGGTAGCAAGGGAAAGTTAGCACCGAGATACATTGTTCCATTTGAAGTACTACAGCAAGTGGGAAAGGTAGCCTATAGGTTGGCTCTACCACCCAGCATGGACAGAGTACACAATGTATTTCATGTCTCGATGCTTCAAAAATATGTAAGTGATCCCTCCCATATATTAAGTGTAGAGGATGTGGACTTAGAAGAAAATCTTGTGTATGAGGAGCGTCCAGTTCAGATATTAGACAGAAAGATTAAAGAGCTCCAAAACAAGAGTATCCCTTTAGTGAAAGTTCTCTGGAGAAATCATAAATTTGAAGTAGCTACATGGGAGGTGGAGCAAGATATGCAGAACCGTTACCCAGAGTTGTTTGTTTGAATTTCGGGGACGAAATTCTTATAAGAGGGGAAGAATTGTAACGACCACATAGAGGTACGTAATTTAATTTATGCTCTTATACCTTTAGTTGATTTTTGCTACGGTTATTTTAAGGAAAATGTGAAGAAAATGCCTTAAACTTACATTAAGGGTAAACATGGGTCTTTTCACTCAAATTAGTTGAAAAAGTGGGGAGTGAAAGAGATAGATTTCATGGAGAATGCAATAAAATAGGGCATCATGGTAATTGACTAAGGGACATAGATGGAATTAAAGAAAGTGCAAGGGCAAAATGGGAAACTAAATATATATTTTATGTATATCAAGGATTGAAGAGTGAAATCCTAGCCACTCTTCACCCATTTTCATGCCACCTCCTCCAAATCCTCTAATTTCTTCACTTCTTTTTCAAAAGAAATTCATAGATCTTAGGTATTTTGAGTGGATTTTCAATTCAAGCACCTTTAGGTAAGATCCTTGCACTAAGAAGTGATTTTTAATTTTTAAGTGTTGATTTTGATGGTTTATGCTCATAGGATTTAAGAGGAAGATAGTTTGGCAAAGAAGATTCTTAAAGTGTTGAATTTGCTCATATCAAAGGTAAGTAAATCCTACCCTAATATGATTTAAGTTATGTTGTGTAGAGAATTCCTTATGCATATAGGTTTTATGTAGAAGTGTGTTGGATTTGGTGTTGAATAATAATTAGAACCTATCCATGAGAAGTTGGGTTGGTGTATGTGATACTTGATGAATGTTTGGTTGAGATTTGGAAGAGTTGAAGTGAAAATTTTGAGTGTGTATTTTGGGCAGATTTGGCATTAATTATGGAGGAGTTTATTCCAAATTTTGGTGGTCTAAAATACAGATAGAAGTGTAGTCAAATTAGTGTTGATTTGTGCACATGAGTTGTTTGATGGAATGCCAAATAGAAGTGCATGTATGAGTATGATTATGTATTACTTTGGGATGAGTTCGTAGATGGTAGAGAATGACATGTTTGCATTCCATAATACATAATTGCATTTAAACATGTGAATTTAGAAAGAATATAAGCATTAAACCATCTACATGCATACATATTCAAGAGCATGAAAAAGCATGAAATATGTTAAAGAGAAAATAGAAAGAAATGAGAATATTAAAGTTATCAAATCTGAATTTTTAGTTAAAGATGTGTAAAAAGATAAAAGAAGAGAAAGTTGTTGCGATGGGGAGCCGGAGTGACATAGTCCCACATGACGCCGCCTTTGTGAGCGGCCTCATAATTCAAAAAGAAGAATTATACAGTCCGTTAGAAGTGCGTGTGGATGGGATTATACCCAGAATTAGAGAATTCACTCACACGGCAAGACTCCAAATCCATGCCTCAACCGAGTCCGATCAGCAAGAAAAGAAAAGAAAGAAAGAAAAGAATAGAAAAGAAAAGAAGAACAGAAATAAAGATAGAAAAGAAAGAAAGAAAGAAAAGAAAAAAGAAAGAAAAGAAATAAAGAAATAAAGAAAAAGAAAAAGAAAAACAAAATAAGAAAAATAGAAAAGAAAAATGCATCTTTATGTAGTGTGTGATTTGCATCATGATATGCATAATACCATGCTCATTATCATGAGTAGAAAAATAGAAAACAAAGAGAAAAACAGAGAGCAAAACAAAGAAAGAATGAGAAAGAATAGAGAATAATCGAGAAATGTGATGTAAGGAAAGAAAATTCGGAAGTTAGCAACGGAGAGAGAAAAGTAGCATAACGGGTTATTTACTAAGCAAAGTGCTCACTCCGTTGTTTTCAATGTTGTTGCAATAATAGGTGAGTTGCGGGTGTGGGAACATCACACAGTGGAAGGGTTGGGCTACACTGTAAGTTGCTATTTTGAGTAATTTTGTAAATATTTGTATATAAAGAAAAATAAATATGGGCCCATACTTTATTACCGTTTATATGTTTATTTCATATATATGCTTTCGATTATTTTATGAGTACACTAGCTAGAAAGAAAGTATTACAGTCATTCAATGTTGAGTGCATGAATGATTGGCTAGTGCAAGGGGAGATTGTTTGAGTAGGTGCCCTAGAGCCAATCAATTATTGTAGAATTGACTCTTTGTAATAATGTTCATTGATCAAATTTTTATTTTATATCGCGTAAATCATCATTGTAGTATTGATATATGTCCTTAGAATGGTAGAACCGTGAGAGGGTATCAAATGTTTCAAATCTTGATAGTGAGAACCCTATGAGCACATATGGTGGCCATTCTAGAAATGTCCGTAGCCCTAGATTATTCTAAGTAAGGGCACAATAATACGGTAAGACTATCATAGGGTTGAACGACCTATCGAAAGGTAGTGACTGATCTCACTTGTCAAGATTGTTTGGTGACAACTTGGTGCAGCACAGGGTGCTTGCTATAGGCAAGTTCACTGGACTGACCCACCAGAGGATTCAATATGGATGGTAACCCATTATCTATGGAACAAATCTTCTAACGATGGTGGTACATGTGATCCGTAGACTTGAGATCACCGGAGTGCCTTGTGCAGATTGGTTGTTTGACACTAGCCTAACGCGGTTCTATTTAGAACTGTCAATACGGTGGTGATTGGCTGCATAAAGAGTGTATCAAGACTATGGTGGATAGACAGAGGATTCATCACTCTCGGGTAGGGAGAAGTTATCTCACAGCGCAATTCAGTAAATGGCAATGACACTAAAACTTGGCCACAGTGGGATTGAGTTGTTGCTCTATCCAATTATAATACAGGTCATTGGTCCAATAACTAAATATAATATCGAGAGTAACTGAGGTTGACACTATTTCTAGCCCGATCTCGTCGAGATAACGGATGATGAAAGGATCGGATTGTACGGTAACCATAGTTGACAGGTAGCTGTTTCGCTGAATCCGAATCTATGGGTGGCCATGATGCCTTGCTAGAGGCCAATCTTGGTTTGTGTGTAGTGAGTAGATTAATTGGTGTTAATAACGATACTACACACTATCGGTATAATGAGAGCCTACGAGTCACACACATAGAAGATAATTTAAGAACCACTTTAGAAGAAGGGCTTTTCATCTTTAGGTGAAAGAGTATTTTGGTAATTTCACAGTACAATTAAATTTGTTGAGGCGTGGCCTTATTTATTGATTGTTAAAATAAATAAGTGAGATTACGTTTAATATGTGTTCGCATATATTTAAATAAATATTCATTATGTTAAATGTTAATATATATATATATATATATATAATATATATATATAATATATATATATATATATATATAATATAATTGAATTAATTGAGATAATGATAAATAAAATTAAAATATCTTAAAGGGAGTTTGGATACAAGGGGTGTTTGGGTTGAGAGCCCAAGTCCATTCCATGATGGAATAGGTTAAAGTGTGCACTATATAAGTGCACACTTTGTGAAATAAATTGGATTATTCATTTCGATGATATTAAACTAAAGTTCCAGCCCCTTTAACAATTCTCCACGCCAGTTTTGCTTTTTGCTAAAAATCAAATAACTTTGATTTCTTTTTGGTTCTTAAAGGCTAAAGAGGATCAGCAAATCCTCCTAGTTCCTTGAGGTATCTTCGAGTGGACTACATCGGTTTGATCCTACACTTGGATCGGTAGCGAAATACATTCAGAGACAAGTTGGAGGAGCCTCCAAACGTGCGTATGATTTCTTAAAACTTAAACTAAAATCTGTAGATTCTTATTTAATATAATAAAACTGTAAATTGTTACCCTAATCTTGGTTCCAAGGAACGACCATGTTGTAAATGTTTTGTTTTTCCGTGCCAAAATTGATCGTTTCCTAACAAGCACAATGTATCTTGTTATTTTGCTTTCGCATCATGTGTATGCTTCAATATACATACCCAGTCTCATGGATAGAACTATCAGCAGGCTCTAGTGATAAAGCCTGCTCAGTGGTGTATAATCTATGCATGACTGAAGTATATGCTTATACTTCTATACCAGTCAACGAAGTTCCCACCATTCCATTTCTCTTCCAAATCGATGATTTGTCGTAGTGATGTTGGGATCATTTTGCTCAATTTTTAGTGAATCTACAAGTGCAGAATAAATAACACGTTATTACAATGTGTATTATATTTGTTTAATAAGGCCTTTATTAAATAATCGCTCCCACTATTTTCCTCAAGGCAATAGCCCTCCTATTAACTCGGGAAAGCCCGTTGGCTTTCCTAGGGGACTGAGATCCCATCCGGCCCATATCAAACCTTCACTTGGCGAACAAGCCAAAATGGGCTGATTAGGTAGGCCAACAAACTTAATCCACACCAGTTGATAGCTCTTACTATCAACCTCAAATTTGACGAAGCCAATAAGCCAATCACACAATCCAATGGCCCAACCACCGTCCTCAATTGTGATTCTCAGTATCAGTAGAGTGGACACTACATGCCTCCACGTACACACAAATGTGTACTTCTTATATGCCTATGTCGCGGTATCAAACCTTCGCTTTGGCGAACAAGCAAAACGTTATTTTAAGTCGACCCTCACCATTAAGGAAAACTCAATGAAATTAACTCCCACTGGTAGAACTGTACCCTTTGCTTTGGCGAACAAGGTTCCGACGAACAGTGGTTTGATTAAAACCATGGTGATGGAAGGCATACAGACTTGTATACTTTAATTGAGGGGTTATTATTAATGTCTCACCAGATATTATCTTTGTTAGAATGACATTTTTTAGCATGTTATTGAACATTCAAACTAGCATGCATTCATAACAAAATATTAAAACGTGTTTGTACATGGCTCAACTAAAACAGATTTCCTCGAGCCTAGAGGAATCGGTAGGTCACTAGGGGTCCGTAATAAAATCTTGGTCTTCAAGTATGATTGTCTCTTCCTTGATCCGTCTTCAAGTATATTACAAAAACATCATTTAAATTTACAGTGAGATAATATACAAAATTCTTTACATCAATAAATTTAGAAACCTCGATTTACATTCAAGGGGAATGAGATGAGAAAAGATGTACATCAAGGAGAGGAGAAAGGCAGGACACGCAGGCCTATTTAATAATTACAACCAGACATACACAAAAGTTTAGAACATTCACCATAGGTCTAAGGCTCATGTACGGGCACCATGAAATATACAAACAAGTACAGACATACAATCAAAAACAATCAATTTTTGAATTGGGTGGGTGAATATAATTACCCCCTGACAATCTACAAATCTAATTTGGTCAAAAAGTTTTGAAACTTTTCACTTTGGCCCTGCGCACCAAAAGTGCGCTCGTGCGGTGATGGATTAGATCGCTACAGCGTGATGCGTGTTTACTAACACATGCATAAATAGCAAGTGCACTAGTCACACAAGTAATAAAGTGATGAGTGAGTATGTTCCATGAGGATTGGTTGCTAAGCACTAAGTTTTTCTATTGTTTTCAAGTTTGAGCAATCGAGTTGTTGGATTGAAGGGGAAAAATTAAACTTAAAACTAAAAAATAATTTCTAAATAAAAAACTAAATTATGAAAGCAAGATCAGAACAAGGTAATATCAGTTTTAAAATAACAGGTAGGTTTTGATTTATTCGGACTCTATGGATTAACCCTACGATATGCTATGTCCATATTCACATACATTGATTGTAAATCGAATTCTTCAAATTGTAAAAACCTTTCAAGCTATGTTTTCCTACTCTTCCCTA
Source organism: Pistacia vera (assembly GCF_008641045.1). Classification (NCBI taxonomy): domain Eukaryota; kingdom Viridiplantae; phylum Streptophyta; class Magnoliopsida; order Sapindales; family Anacardiaceae; genus Pistacia; species Pistacia vera. The sequence goes on from NW_022196031.1 coordinate 74,493, forward strand.
CAAACTTCTGATGGGAATGCAAAATGTCATATTTAACCCCTTAATGTTTAATCTTTTTAGTATTTGTTTCCAATTGTTCATTATTACTTTATTTTGGTTTAGGAAGCGAATGGAGGTGTTAATTGAAAAACGGAATTAATTAGGGAATCGGACGTTTCGCCACTGCTTCGTATTCTGGGCATAAATCTCTCATCCGAGCTCCGATTGAGATGATTCAAAATTTGTGGAACTCTAAGAAAGAGATCTACAACTTTCATGTTTTGAGTTTTTAGAGATACTGGCTTGATAAAGGTTGTAATCGAGCTTGAAGTTGACGCACCTGCATTGCCGACGTCCTGGAGCGTTCTGATTGTTATGCAAGTCAGTATATATTGCACGTTTTGAAGACATACATGCTGCACGAAAATTACAGCTGGAAACCACTTTCCATTTTATTAGGACTCTATTTTATTTTATTTCCAATTAGAATAAATTAGGATGAATGTTATTTTAGGATAGGAGAATATTTCTTTTAGGAGGTTGAGTGGGATTCGAATTCTAAAATTAGATTTTAAAAGGGAGATCAGATTAGGTTTTAAGGGACCACGCCTCTCTCTCTTTTTCTCTGGAATTTTCTTTCTCTTGAGTTTTTGTGATGGCCATGGGCGGCTAGAACTTTTGTACTTGGGCGAAGGAAAGGGAACCTTGGAATCAAATAAAACTGTGAGATCTTTCTGTTTTTAGTGTTAAATTCATGTTTGAGTATTGAATGTTATTCTGTGATATTTCATGTTGATGCATTTAATTACTAGGAGGCCTACTAGTGTACTATTTGTTGAAATCTATTGCTAAGTTTGATATCAAATCCGTAATGTTTGATCCCTCCAACTTGTGAAGCAATTAGGGTTAGTATGCTGCGTCAAGAATTAGTAACCTTACGAAGAACATTCAACTAAATTAAATACAACCGTTGGGTTTGTGTTGTTAGCTTCATCGATCTCTCTAATTCTTAAGGCTGCCACTAGATTAAATCTTGAGCGCTTGTCTAGGGTGTTTAGGGGTAAGATTAATTAGGATCGCTTGTTTCTGATTAATTCAATTAAGGAGAGATAGGAAATTAGTTTCAATGGTGAATTTCAGTGTGTGAATTGATTATCTTTGCATCAATGATCAGTTGTGAAGATTCCGATGGTGGATGTTGACAGAGACCAAGTTCGTCCTTTGATTGAATTCAAATAAATTGTTTTTGTTTTTGTGAGATGTTTTCGGTTTTTACACAAATCCCCAATTTTTCACATCAAAGAAAATTTGGCTAGACACTCTTGTGGGATCGACCCTTGCTTACCCTATTTACAGTTCAGTAGTTAGGTTCGGAAGGTTTTAATTCTGGGTGCCTACGACAGCACACCACTTCGCACCAACAACAAATGAAGATTAATAGTTTTAAGCTATCAAGCCCAACTAATAGATTGATTTCATTGATTCTTAAATCTATCTAGCATTTTATACTACAATGGTGATTACCCAAGAAGCTTAACTTGAATTATTTCTCAATTCATCATGTTCATCAATAATAAACATTAAAAACAATAAAACCCACAATCATTGCAATAGCATATGAAAATAATAAAAATCAATGCTTAATCCATGAGAATCCGAACTACATCAAAAACCTAACCCAAATGAGTTAGCTCATAGCTAAATCAACAACACAAACAAAAGAAACGAAAAAACCCAATGTCAACATAATGAAAATAAGAGAAAGGACACAGAGTCTCCCCAAATGAGAATCCACTGGTTTTAATCTCGAATATCAACCTTTTCAATCAAAGTTCGCCCAAGTTAACCTAAGAAAATGAAAATAGTCCTCTCTACTAAAAATGAACGACCTCCAACAAAAATTCCTAAGTTGCTTTTATACCTCACCCAAAACCTAGGAAAATGCCTAAAAATGAAACGTGTGTTTTGGAATTCGCAGACTTTGTCGCGGCGAAGAAGGAAATTTTAAGGAAATTTTATCAAACAAAATGAACTAAGAAGTATCTGAATCCAACTAAAAAGTTAATAAAAACGTATAATCCACGGGATCAAATACCCCAAACTAAAGACATGCGTCCCCGAGCATAAGGTACAAAACTCACAGAAGAAAAAGCACAAACAAACAAAAACACTAAACATAACACAACAAAACTAAAAATGAAAAACAAAAAAAAAAATATCAGACTCAAACTCAACAAGAATTGCCTAGAAATTTCACAAGTCTCAAAGGTTGTTGAAAAAATATTATCAGAAAATGTTCAACACTCCAAGAAGTTATAAGTTACATCGACTGTCTTCCTCTATCGGTCCACCAAGTAGGTGATCCCCACTTCCACACACATTCCAACTTCCGGATTATTTTATACAGAAATGAAAAGTTTATCAAATTGTGGCAGATCCATAAGCCTAAATATCGACATCTCTCCCAAATGTAGACTAGACATTGCTAAGAATCAACAGGTCTTTACAAGTTTGTAACGTTAGGCTCAAATAGTGGGTTCACGAAAGGATAGGATAAACAAAGTAAGAGAACTCAGTTTTCCTCATGCAAACACTAAAAGTCACATCAATCTCCACTTCTTCTCAAACACAATCAAAGTGTCACACATTTTACAACCCTAAACTTATATTTCTTATTTCGGATTTGGAATTCAACCAAGAAAATTTTGTTTCGTTTTTTTTTTTTTTTTTTTTTTTTTTTTTTGGAAAATAATAAAATTCATTCGAATTAACTACCTCTCCTATTCTTATTGCCCTTCTCACAACCCCCAAACTGTTCTTTTAGTGATTCGCACAACTCTTCACTTTCTTTGTGTTTGCATTAGGCCCAAAATTCTCCTAAAGGTACGATAAAGTGTTTATGGTAATTGGATCAAACAATTTTAGGTTTGCAAAGAAACTAAAACAATGATAATCTCACAAGGCTCAAATGGTGACTAGAGACAAATTCATTCATGGGTCGGCTGGAAAGGCTCAAACGTTCCGAAAAATGCCTAAATCGTTTCCTCAACAATGTCTATTCCTAAGATTTCGCCTCAAGCACTTCTCTGCTAGGTTCTAGAATCCACCAACATTATCAAACTTTACCTATCCACATAAAAAGAATCTAAGCATGTCGAAATAAATGAAAATGGTGGTTGAACCACTCAACAAACCTCAATCAAAATTCAGTCAATAAACATAAACTTGAAGCAATGCTTAACATTTTTCAACAATAAAATCCCAACAATCATAGTCTCATCATGGACTTATGCAATTCATCATTGGCAACCACAATAAAAACACAAATGTAACTGAAACAAAAATAAATTTTTTTTCAAATTTTTCCTACCCCCAAACTAAAGATGACATTGTCCCCAATGTCATATTATGCATAAAATAGGAATAGAAAACAAAATAGAAAAAGGTGTGAGATAGTTCCCTGATTAATCCGTGAAGTTGAAGTTCCACTCAACAGTGTGCACACCCGGTCCTCAGCTTTTTCATCACCCAAATTCTGTAAAAACAATTGAAAACTGTGGTGTCCACTATGTTAGAAAAATCCACTAACTAATATGAAAGTATTACAACCCTAATCTCGTCTTTACATCAATTAGAAATTAAAACAAGAATGAAACAACTAACACAATCCCAAACAAAAATATCAACTAAGTTCAATGTTCAAAATAAAAGAAAAATAGAAACAACTAAAACAAATACAAATAATGAAAACTAAAGCAGGTGCTTAGGTGCTCATTCTTCAGCCTCCTCCTCTTCCTCAGAGTCATCCTCTTCTGAATAGGAGCCCATCCACTCATCTGAATCCCAGTCTTCCTACTGGTTTTCTGAAGTATCAATCCCGAAGTTGTTGCAGCAGCTCAGTTGCAGCTCATGTGTCTTCCTGGTCTGTTCTGCCAGCCACCCGTGACGTCGCTCCATCCGTTTCATCTGACCCATCATCTTCTGCATCATTTCTCTCATTAGGACTATTGAACCAGATGTAGTGGCAGCTGTTATTGTTCTCCTTCTCTTGGTGCCTGATCTGGGCCCTTCTTCTAGTTAAGGCACAAGACGTTTGTGGAAGTAGGTTGTGTCGAGGACTGGGGCAGCATGGATCAGTGGCTCATCATTTTGTACCTCGATTCCTGCTTGAGTGCGCAACTCTGTAATGAGCTGTGGGAATGAAAAACTGTCTCACCCTGGTTTGGCTGCATGCTGAATGTTGTTTAGGATAATTTGTCCCACATCCATTCTCTTTCATGTGGCAATAGAATACAAAAAAAGTGCCTTCTCATACGTCACTGTACTGTAGTGCGTTTCTGGCATCATCCTCGCACTGATAAAACACTGCCACAACCGAGCCATCGGTGTCAAATTAGTTCCCTTGATGCTCTTCTTGCCCTTTTTTGAAACTTCCCAAGTGGTGTCCGGTTTTGTAATGACCGAAAGAATAATATCATCCTTAAACTTTGTCTTCCTAAAATCTGCATACTCATCCCAGTCAATGTGAGGAAAGCCATAGAAATCATTTATGACCTTTGTTGTAAATACCACATCAGTACCCCTCACAAAAACAACCCCCTCATCACATTCAAGGATGTTGGCATAAAACTCTCTCACTAGTGGTTCCACAGCCGCATGTGTAGGTTCACTCATAAAGTCCTCCCAACTTGTCCATAGACTCCACTCATTAGATTGGTTTGCAGTCAGTCCACGCTCAGAGATAAATCCCTTGTCTTTCCTTTTGGCTGCTGCCTCATAGTTTTTTCGAGCCTTTTCATTTACAAACCGGTTGTCTACTTTCTTTCCTTTTCCCTTGCCATTGGATGGTACCTTGACTTTGAGTGGCATTTTTTCCAAAACTACACTTCAACTTAACAATGCAACCCAAAAATTCAAACCTAAGTGTCCTACGACAACCAATTCAATCCTGCAAAAATTGACAACACTTCCAAAAATTTGCACTTAGACCCCCAAACTACGATTTTTCCAAATTCAACCAAACTCCAAAATTCAAAACCCACACTCCTCAATATCACACAATCCACAATCAACCCTTCCTTAAACAAAATCAACACTCACAAGCACAAAAATTCCACAACTCAACCAACAATCAACATTTTCAGATCTACAAATCAAAACTCAAAATTTTTGAGATAAAAAACTTAGAGAACATGAAATCTTACCCAACTAAGGAGTATTCGCCACCAATTGAGCTAAAATCAGCCTAGATTGCAAAACCCCCAATTTCTTGAACTAAAAAATTTCGTGAATTTTTCGCAAAAATTGTTGTTGAAATGAGTTGGTTTGGTGTTTAGGAGAGTTAAGGAGTGAGAAAATTTGCTTGGAAGTCACTAGGATAGCTCTGGATTGAATGTTGGAAAATTTTTCTCTGAACTGCGTTTGAGAGGTTTGAGAAAAAATGAAGCGTCGTGTTGAATTTATACACAGCGGTTTTCGCCACGTGAAGAACAAGCTTCGCCGCGGCGAAGTTCTTCGTTCAACCCTAATTTCAACCCAAGTTTTGCCGCGGCGACAACAAATTCTTCGCCATGGCAAAACTTTACTGAGAGTACAGCGCCGCGGCGACAAACAATCTTCACTACGGCGAAGTTCCCTTAGTCAATTTCGCCCACATTTCTCTCGCAGCGGCAAAAAATTACTGAGAGAATTGTGCCGCGGCGAAGAACAATTTTCGCCTCGGCGAGGTCTGGAACCTTTCGCCTTCCAAGATGATCAAAAATTTATTCATCGCGGCGAAAACTGGAACATTCAGTTTTCCACCTTGATTCGCAATTTCACCTGAAACATCCAAAAACACACCAATTAAACTTCATAAACAAAATCAAACAAAAACTAAACAACTACAAAAAAAATCAACAAGGATAAATAAATGAAAACACTTGGGTTGCCTCCCAAGGAGCGCTTATTTATAGTCGAAAGCTCGACTCGCTCGATTTTTCAAGTCAGAATGTCAAGCCGGATTAGGATGGAATTGCCACTCATCACACCATCAATGTATGGCTTCAATCTCTGTCCATTGACTGTAACAGCTCCCTTTTCTTCATGTGTAACTTCCACCACTCCGGATGAGTGAATTCTTGTAACTGTGAATGGTCTGGACCATCTAGACTTAAAGTTTTCTGGGGAAGAGCCTAAGTCTAGAATTGAACAACAACACTCTCTGACCCACTTCAAAGTTCTTCTTCCTGATATGCTTGTCATGCCACCTTTTTGTCTTCTCTTTGTAAATTCGAGCATTCTCATATGCTTCGAGACGGAACTCATCGAGTTCATTCAAAGTCAGCATCCTTTCCTCCCCAGCAGCTCTTAAGTCCATGTTTAGCTGCTTGACTGCCCAGTATGCCTTATGCTCGAGTTCTACCGGCAAGTGACATACTTTCCCATAGACCATCCTAAATGGAGACATACCAATTAGAGTCTTAAATGCAGTTCGGTAGGCCCATAATGCATCATCCAATTTCCATGACCAATCCTTCCTAGATGCATTAACTGTCTTTTCTAACATTCCCTTAAGTTCTCTGTTAGACAGTTCCACTTGCCCGCTCATCTGTGGATGGTAAGGTGTTACAACTCTATGTTTCACTCCATACTTTCCCAAAAGTGCATCCAATTGCCTATTGCAAAAATGGGATCCTCCATCACTAACGATTGCTGGTAGTACCCCAAACCTTGAGAAAATATTCTTTCTCACAAAATTAACCACTACCGTAGCATCATTAGATGGCAATGCAGTCGCTTCCACCCACTTTGATACGTAGTCCACCGCCACCAAAATATAAGTGTTCCCAAAAGAATTTGGGAAGGGACCATGAAGTCAATCCCCCACACATCAAACAGCTCTGCCACAAGGATATTGTTCAACGGCATCTCATCCCTTTTTGAAATATAACCCCTCCGTTGACATTGGTCGCACTTCTGAACCATCTGAAAAGAATCCATAAAAAGAGTTGGCCAATAAAACCCAAATTGAAGAACCTTGGCTGTTGTCCTAGTTACTCCAAAATGGCCACCCACTTCCCTCTCGTGACAATGCCGTAGAATGCTTTCCATTTCCTCTTCCGGGACACATCTACGTATCATTTGATCAGTACAGTGTCTTTACAAAAATGGCTCTTCCCAAAAGTAATACTTCAAATCTAAGAAGAATTTCCTCTTTTGTTGGAAAGTCATTCCAATTGGGAGCACCCTTGATGACAAATAATTCGCAAAATCTGCATACCATGGTGCTTCATCCACTCTCATCAATTTCTCATCCAGAAATGTTTCTCTAATTGGAATTTCCTCTTCATTTCCCTGAATTGGTCTCTCAATCCTTGACAAGTGATCTGCCACCACATTTTCTGACCCCTTCTTATCTCGAATTTCCAACTCAAACTCCTAAAGCAATAGGATCCATCTTATCAACCGAGGTTTCGCTTCTTGCTTTGCCAATAAGTGCTTGAGTGTCGAATGGTCCGTATAGACTATCACCTTTGCACCTAACAAATATGAACGAAATTTGTCAAAAGCAAAAACCACAGCCAGCAATTCTTTTTCAGTGGTGGTGTAATTCAATTGTGCATCAGTGAGTGTTTTGCTAGCATACTGAATTACATGCAACACTTTGTTTTTCCTCTATCCTAACACTACTCCTAGAGCAAAATCACTAGCATCGCACATCAATTCAAATGGTAGCCCCAATCGAGAACTGCAATAATAGGTGCAAATACTAATAATTTTTTTAGAGTTAGAAAGACATGCATGCATTCATCATTAAAATCAAAAGCAACATCTTTAATCAACAAATTGCAAAGGGGTTTAGAAATCTTAGAAAAGTCCTTAATGAATCTTTTGTAAAACCCTGGATGCCCTAAGAAACTTCAAACTGCTTTAACATTTGATAGTGGTGGCAGCTTCTCAATCACTTCTGTCTTTGCTCGATCTACTTCTATTCCGTCTTTTGAAATTTTATGACCAAGCACTATTCCCTCCTAGACCATGAAGTGGCACTTCTCCCGAGTGAGCACCAGGTTCGTCTCCTTACATCGCTGCAAAACAAGAGAAAGATTGGATAAACAGTTGTCAAAAGATGAACCAAAAACTGAGAAGTCATCCATGAAGACTTCTAGAAACCGTTCCACCATATCTCCAAAGATCAACATCATGCATCTCTGAAATGTGGCTGGTGCATTGCATAACCCAAAGGCCATCCTTTGGTAAGACAAGGTGCCATATGGACAAGTGAAGGTCATCTTCTCTTGATCTTTAGGAGCGATGGCAATCTGATTATATCCTGAATACCCATCCAGGAAACAGTAATAGGCATGCCCTGCCAACCTCTTTAACATCTGATCAATCAAAGGAAGTAGAAAATGATCCTTCCTTGTCGCCTCATTCAATTTTCGGTAATCAATGCACACTCTCCAGCCCGTGACCGTCCTAGTTGGTATCAATTCATTACTTTCATTCTTTATCACCATGATACCTCCCTTCTTCAAAACCACTTAAACAAGAAAACCCATGGACTATCAAAAATAAGAAAAATTATTCCTATATCTAGGAGTTTCACCACCTCCTTTCTCACCACTTCCTTCATCGAAGAATTCAATCTTCGCTGTGGTTGCACCCTAGGCTTGATATCATCCTCCATGAGTATCTTATGCATACAGAATGATGTCGAGATGCCTCTAATATCTGAAATAGTCCATCCAATTGCTAGTCTGTGTTCCCTCAACACCCTAATCAATCACTCTTCTTCCAATTTGCTCAAACTTGAACTAATAATTACTGGGAATGTCTCTAATTCCCCAAGATACACATATTTGAGGTGGGAAGGTAAAGGTTTCAACTCAAGTTTTGGAGGTTCTTCATTTTTTTCCTTTTCCTTCTCTTTTTCAAAATCAAATTCCTCAAATTCTCGATCTTGGCTCTCATCAATCGGTTGAAGTGCTTCCAACAATCTAGCACATTCATTACTCGCTAACTCATCTACCTCTACTGTTTTTGATTTGGCAATACAAGCTTTTAGAGGTAATTGTGGGGTGTTCTCTTCAATAGATTCTACTACTAGTTTATCCACCACATCAACACTAAAACATGAATCCGATTCGGATGGAAACTTCATAGCCTCAAAGACATTGAAAGTTACTGTTTCATCTTGAACTCTCAATAGTAACTTCCCTTCTTGCACATCTATAAGTGCTCTTCCTGTGGCCAAAAATGGTTGGCCCAAAATAAGAGGAATTTTCTTATCCTCTTCCATGTCCAAAACAACAAAATCTGCTAGAAAGATTATCTTGTCCACTTTCACCAACACATCTTCCACTATCCCCCTTAGATGTTTTATGGACCTATCTGGAAGTTGCAATGACATGGTCGTTGGCTTCACTTCACCAATTCCCAATCTCCTGAAAATAGAAAAGGGCATTAACTTAATACTAGCACCTAAATCACATAAAGCACGATCAAAAGTAATGTCTCCTATAATGCAAGGAATAGTAAAACTCCTTGGATCTTTGAGCTTTGGGGGTAGCTTCTTCTAGAGAATGGCGTTGCACTCCCCTGTGAGCATCACCGTTTCCTCATCTTCTAACTTCCTTTTGTTTGATAAAATTTCCTTAAGTAGCTTGGCATCTGTTGCAATGCATCTACAAAAGGAATGTTAATATGCAGTTTTTTAAATATTTCAATAAATTTGGAAAACTGCAAATTTGGAAAACTGCTTATCCTGATTCTTTTTCTTCAGTCTCCGAAGAAAAGGCACGGGTGGATGTGATGTGCTAACTCTGGTGATATCTCAGGAAATTGAAATTTCTCCTTCTTTTTCTTTTGCTTTTCTTCCCTCTTTTGTTCCTCTTCCTTAGAACTACTTGGTTTCTCATCAATTATGATCTATTAATCAACTTCCTCATCAGACTCTTCAATTCTTTTTGGTGACTCTTCTTCTTTCCTTGCTTGCCCCAATTCTTCCAAAATTGTCCCACTCCTCAAAATTATTGCATTTGCTTGCTCACGTGGGTTCATCACTGTGTTGCTTGGTAGAGCACCATGTGGTCTCTCATTTAGCTTTTCAGCCAATTGCCCCATCTGTACCTCAAGATTCCGAATGGATACCCCTTGATTTCTGAAATTCGTCCTTGTCTCATTCATAAAACCTATGGTCTCTTGCATGAACTTCCCAAACATGTCCTCCAATTTTGTCACTCTTAGGTCTCCTTATTGGTTATTCACCCCTGTTTGGTTGTTTGGCAATGCCCTTTGATTCCATTGATTGTTTTGCTGATTCTGTTGGTTTTGATTGCCCCAAGATAGGTTTGAGTGATTCCTCCAACCAGGATTATATGTGTTGGAGTACGGATTGTTCGGTTGCCTTTGATTTCCAACCAAGTAGTTAAACTGCTCCGATGATGACGATGCTGAGGCAAACATGTCCCCTACTTGATTCGCTGCTCACGTGATTACCTGCACAAAAATCACAAGTTAGTTGAGGAGCTTGAATGGAATTTTCCTGCATACTTCCCAACTGTTTCTGAAGTGCTGTCAGTTGGGCTAAAATGGTTGTATATGCATCAACTTCATGAAGACCCATAGATTTCTTTGGTTGCACCCTTTCATTAGGTCTTTGATAATTGTTGCTTGCCAGAACCTCAAGCAACTCGTGAGCTTCTTCTAGAGTCTTATTCTGTAATGCTCCTCTCGAGGCTGCATCCACAATAGTTTGCACATTCACCGTTAATCCATTATAAAATGTTTAGACTTGCATCCAAACCGGCAACCCATGATGTGGACACCTTCTCAGTAATTCCTTGTATCTTTCCCAAGCCTCATACAATGATTCTGACTCTTCTTGAATGAATGACGTAATGTCATTTCTCAACTTTGTTGACTTTCCTAGAGGAAAGAATTTGGTCAGGAACTTCTGTGCTAAATCATTCCATGTAGTGATTATTCCTGTTGGTAGTGCTAGTAACCAACCCTTAGCTTTATCTTTCAATGAAAATAGGAATAGTCTCAATCTAATTGCATCATCTGACACTCTGTTGGATTTGAACGTATCACAAATCTCCAAAAAATGGGCAATGTGTAGATTTGGATCTTCCTTCAAATCCCCCCTGAACTGAACCAACTGCTGGATCATCTGGATGATTGCCGGCTTTATCTCGAAGTTGTTGGCTTGTACCGCTAGTCTAGTAATACTCGACCCACTGCCTTCAACTATAGGAACTGAGAATTCCCTTAGTGTTCTATTCTCTGCCATCTCTACAACTATTACTTCTGGTTCAACTGTAGCTTTTCTTTCTCTTCTTTCTCTGTTTAGTCTTCGAGTGGTTCTTTCAATCTCAGGATCAACAGGAACCACTGGCTGATGTCTCGCTCTTCACATAAACTACAAAGAAAAGTAGAAAGAGCGAAATCACAACAACAAAGAAAAAAAAATAACGAAAATTAAACAAACAACAATTAAGTAAAAACAACACTCTAATCTAGCTAACACAAGAAAATTTTAATGTTAACACAAAACTCAATCCCCAGCAACGGCGCCAAAAACTAGATGCTTGTTTACTACAATATGCATAAATAGCAAGTGCACTAGTCGCACAAGTAATAAAGTGATGAGTGATTATCATTCCCATGAGGATTAGTTGCTAAGCACTAAGTTTTTCTACTGTTTTCAAGTTGGAGCAATCGAGTTGTTTGGATTAAAGGGAGAAAAATTAAACTTAAAACTAAAACAAAATTTCTAAATATTCAAAACTAAATTATGAAAGCAAGATAAAAAACAAGGTAATATCAGTTTAAAATAACAGGTAGGGTTTTGATTTCATTCGGACTCTATGAATTAACCCTACAAATTATGCTGTGTCCATATTCACATGCACTGATTGTAAATCGAATTCTCTAAATTGTAAACATACCTTCTCAAGCTATGTTTTCCTACTCTTCCCTACTAAACTTCCACACCCAACAAATTGAAGATTAATAGTTCTTAGCTCATTAAGCACCTAGAATCCTACATTGATTTCATTGATTCTTAAATCTATCTCTAGCATTTAATACTACAATGGTGATTACCCAAGAAGCTTAACATGAATTAGTTCTCAATCTCATCATGTTCATAAATTAATAACATTAAAAACAAAATAACCCCACAATCATTGCAATAGCATATGAAAATAATAAAAATCAATTGTTTAATCCATGAGAATCCGAACTACATCAAAACCCTAACCCAAAATGGGTTAGTTCATAGCTAAGTCAACAACACAAACATAAAGAAACGAAAAACCCAATGTTCAACATAATGAAAATAAGAGAAAGGACAAGAGAACTCCCCAAATGAAGAATCCACTGGTTTTACTCTCGAATCTTCACACTTTTCAATCAAAGTTCGCCCAAGTTTAACCTAAGAAAATGAAAATAGCTCTTCTCTACTAAAAACAAACGACCTCCAACAAAAATGCCTAAGTTTTGCTTTTATACCTCGCCCAAAAACCTAGGAAAATGCCTAAAAATAAAACTGTGTGTTTTGGAATTCGCAGACTTCGCCGCGGTGAAGAAGGATTCTCGCCGCGGCGACGAAGTGAAATAAAACTCTCGTGCGTAACTCTCTTCGCCGCGGCGAACCGTCATGTGAAATTCTGAATTTACAAAATTGCCCTCCGCTTGCTTCTTTGCTTGAATCTTCGATCTTTGACGCTCTCCTCACGGAAACAAGCTTCATAGTGCTCACTCTGCTTCAGAACTTTCCCAACTTCTGAGATCCGCTCACTACTGAGTCCAAAAACTCCAATTCGCTCATTATTTGCATAAAATGTCCATTTTAGCCTGAAACACAAAATATAAAGAATTAAGTAGCAATTCAGGTCAAAATGAACTAAGAAGTATCTGAAATTCGACTAAAAAAACTAGTAAAAACAGTATAATCCACGGATTATCAAGCGTGCACTGATTTGCGTCGCATACATGCACCTGATTTTCGTTAGCGCACACCTTAGACTGTGATCATCGCGGTAATGGTTATATCGCCATGGCGAGCACTGACATTCAATCAGCGATCGCACTAAGGACGATCACTACGACGATGGGCTATATCGCTGCGACGAGCGTTGATTTTGCAATCAGCAAGTACACCAAACAATGCACGCCATGGCGATGGTTTATATTGCCGCGGTGAGCGTACACTTGTCTCTGGGATCATATCAGTTCAACCAGCCACCAAAAATATGCGAAACGGATTTCGCAATAAATCTTAACTTCTGATTTCAACAAAAATCCATAACCCAATATACCAAAATTGCATATCATCAACAAATTAAATTAATCAATTAATTGATTTCTTAAAACATGCTTTCATGGTAGATTTTGTGCAGATTCATCAAGGCAACATGTTATCAATCAAATACATGTAATCAACCATTCACAAAAACTATAAAATCTGGTACCCTGCGCTCTGATACCACTGTTAGGAAATGATCATACATGGCAGCGGAAAACAAAAATTATCTACATCATAGATCGTTCCTTAGAACCAAGATCAGGGCACAAATTTACAGTTTATACATTATATTAGAATCTACTGAAAAATCAGTTTAGAGTTTAAGAAATCATACGCACGTTTGAAGGCTCCTCTTACTTGTCTCTGAACGGATTTCGCTACCAACCCAAGAGTAGGATCGAACCAATGAAGTCCACACGAAGATAACCCCAAGGAACTAAAGAGGGATTTGCTAGATCCTCTTTAGCCTTAAGAACCAAGAAGAAATCAAAAGACATTTGATTCAAGCAAAAAGGCAATCTGGCGTGGGAGAGAAGAGAAAGGGCCTAGAATTTTTATTTCATTGATTGAATGAATTCCTTTTTTTAATTCACAAAGTGTTGCACTTATATAGTGCACACTTTGCCATATTCCATCATGGAATAGCCTTGGGCTCCAACCCAAACACCCCTTGTATCCAAATAGTCCCATTTAGATATTTTAATTTTAATTATCATTATCTCAATTAAATTCAATTAATATATATATAATATATTAACATTTAACAATAATGATAATTTATTTAAATATATGCGAACACATATTTAAACGTAATCTCACTTATTTTATTTTAATATCAAATTAAATAAAGGCTACGACCTCAGCAAATTTAATTGCACAGTGAGATTATAAAAATACCCTTCTGCCTAAAAAGATGAAAACGCCCTTCTTATAAACTGATTCTTAAATTATCTTCTATGTGTATGACCCGTAGGCTCCTTATCATACTGGTAGTGTATAGTATCACAATTAACACCAATTCATCATCTCACTACACACAGACCAAGATTGGCCCCTAAGAAGGCATCATGGCCACCTGATAGATTCGAATTCAGCGAAGCAGCTACCTGTCAACGATATGGTTACCATACAATTCAATCATTTCATCATTCATTATCTCAACGAGACCGGGGCATAGAATAGTGTCAACCTCAGTTACTCTCGATATGTATGTATTCAGTTACTGGACCAATGACCTGAATAATAATCTAGATAGAGCAACAACTCAATCCCACTATGGCCACAGTTTTAGTGTCATTGCCATTTACTGAATTGCGCCGTGAGATAACTTCCCCCGTACCCGGGAGCGATGAATCCTTTGTCGATCCAACATAGTCTTGATACACTCCTTGATGCAGCCAATCACTACCGTATTGACAACTCTGAATAGAACTGCGTTGAGCTAGTGTCAAACTGCACTAATCAGTGCACAAGGCGCTCCAGTGATCTCAACTCTAAGGATCACATGCACCACCATTCGTTAGAGGATTTGTTCCATAGACACTGGGGTTACCATCCATATGGAATCCTCTGGTGGGTCAGTCCAGTGAACTTGTTGCGGTATATCCGCCTACAACAAGCACCCATGTGTTGCACCAGGTTGTCACCAAACAACCTTGATAGGTGAGATCAGTCATTGCCTTTCGACAGGGTCGTTCAACACTATGATAGCCTTACCGCATTGTCTGTGCCCTTACTTCAAAATAATACTGGGGCTATGGACATTTCTAGAATGACCACCTTATGTGCTCATAGGGTTTCACTATCAAGATTTGAAACACTTGATACCCTTGTCATGGTTCTACCATTCTAAGGACATATATCAATACATACAATGATGATTTACGCGATATAGAATAAAATGCCTTTTATTGATCAATGAACATTATTACAAAGAGTAAATTCTACAATAATTGATTGGCTCTAGGGTACCCACTCTAACATATTTCTTTTATGAGTTTAGAGAGACTGAGGTTTTTGTTTCAAAAGCTAGTAAGACTTCGACCTCCAGTGAATACGAGGAGAGCTTTCAAGCTCGATGGTTGAACTAGCCTAACTTCTTTATTGTGTAGTTAACGTCGAACATAATTTTCTCCCTACTGCGAGCTTACAGAGACTTCAGTGCTTCAGCAACCTTTCCGACAAGGAGTGCAACATCAATAAGATTATCTCGCTTCCTCGCTTTAGGGCATACGGCTTTTGTGAAGATAATGCCAATTTTATTACCATTCTTGAAAAAGGTGAAGTGTTCACTTGCTCGTACTTTTTTCTTTTATGTAGGTAGGTCGCTGATTGTTTGCTTCTCCGTTCGAAGAAATGTGGGCTGAGAAACTGAAAGGCCTCAAGAAAAAGGCGATAACTTTTGAGGTTTCCAAGAAACCGTCGGTTGCTCCAATGAAGAAATAGTCCACTGATGCTGCTGGTATAAAGCGAAGCAGGGTGAACTTGGGGAAAGGCCAAGTGTGAAGAAGCCTGTGACTATCTCTAACGCAGTTGGCGAGAAAGGTGCCCCCAAGCCCCAAAAGAGGCTGGCGAAGAAAGCATTTGAGCCAACTGGAGGCTCAGGAAAGTAGAAAGCGCCTGAGCAGCATGATGACTGGGGCAAGAAAAAGATGTCGAAGTAGTATGAGGGCTCTGACAAGAAGAAAATGACCAAGTCTCAAGGGGGCTCGGGGAAACAGAAAGTGGCCGAGCAGTACGGTGGCTCGAGCAAGGAGGTCGTAGGGCAAGTTGATGGCCCAAAGAAATCTGCAGCCAAGGACTCGACTAAGAAAAAAATCCATTCCCATAGGCGAAATGGGGAATAAACCAAGCTTGCCTCAATAGGGAGGCACAAAGATGGACGAGGTAGCTCGAGCTACGGTCGATGCATTAATCGACCAACTCCCCGAACATATCAATATCAGGGTCACAATGCCCAGAGATGTCATCACCTTACAGACGTTTGTGGGTGTCAAGGATTCGTTTCCTCTACAGCTGCTGGCTTGGCTGTGCAACTATACAACCAAGGTACTAGTAGTTCGCCCCCTTCCATTTTTTTATATGCTTTCTTTCTTCCTCAATGACTTTCATTTTCCTTTTTTAAGCTTGCGTAGCGAGCAAGCTCCTCTATGATCAGTGTCACGTCACATTGGAAGGCACTCATCAAAGATGGCAGGAAGCGAAAACGCTTAAGGAATACGCCTTGGCTAGAGCTGAGGTAGTAGAGAAGGAGAAGAACGCGAAGCAGATCAAGCTTGAGCTGCTTAGGGAAGAAGTGGAGACATTCGGGGTCAAGGAAAGGGAATTCCTTGACAAAATTAAGGCGAGTGAGGCCGCACAAGCAAATGCTGAAGCCAAAACGGTCAAGGCTGAGAAGAGTTTGGCACATCAGCGAGGTGCCAACAATAAGTTGAACTCTGAGCTCACCTTAACCCAGAAGACTGCCTTTGATTGGGAGGCAAATTTCAAGCAGGTCTCACTCGATCTTGCCCAGGAGTTGGAAGGTCGAAAAAATGTCGAGGCTAAGACTGAGCAGCTCAGGCTTCAAATTGGGGAGCTGAACGGGGCCATTATTAGCCGAGTTTGGGAGATATCAGTCTTCCTGTTAGAGTAGATGTCCTAGAGCCAATCAATTATTGTTGAATTGACTTTTTGTAATAATGTTCATTGATCAATAAAAGGCATTTTATACTATATCGCGTAAATCATCATTGTATGTATTGATACATGTCCTTAGAATGGTAGAATCGTGACGAGAGTATCAAGTGTTTCAAATCTTGATAGTGAGAACCCTATGAGCACATATGGTGGCCATTCTAGAAACGTCTGTAGCCCCAGTATTATTCTGAAGTAAGGGCATAGATAATACGGTAAGGCTATCATAGTGTTGAACAACCTTGTCGAAAGGCAGTGACTGATCTCACTTGTCAAGATTGTTTGGTGACAACCTGGTGCAACACATGGGTGCTTGCTGTAGGCAAGTTCACTAGACTAGCCCACTAGAGGATTCCATATAGATGGTAACCCTAGTGTTTATGGAACAAATCCTCTAACAAATGGTGGTGCATGTGATCCTTAGACTTGAGATCACCGGAGCGCCTTGTGCACCGATTGGTGTAGTTTGATGCTTGCCTAACACAGTTCTATTCAGAGTTGTCAATACGTTGGTGATTGGCTGCAGTAAGTAGTGTATCAAGACTATGGTGGATAGATAGAGGATTCATCATTCTCGGGTATAGGAGAAGTTATCTCATGGCATAATTCAGTAAATGGTAATGACACTAAGACTGTGACCATAGTCAGATTAAGTTGTTGCCCTATTCAGTTTATAATACAGGTCATTGATCCAATAGTTGAATACATAATATCGAGAGTAATCGAGGTTGACACTATTTCTATGCCCCGGTCTCGTCGAGATAACAGATGATGAAAGGATCAGATTATACAGTAACCATATCGTTGATAGATAACTGCTTCGCTGAATCCGAATCTATCAGGTGCCCATGATGCTTTGCTAGGGGCCAATCTTGGTCTATGTGTAGCGAGACGATTAATTGGTGTTAATCGTGATACTATACACTGCCGGTATGATAAGGAGCCTACGGGTCACGCACATAGAAAATAATTTAAGAACCAGTTTAGAAGAAGGGTATTTTCGTCTTTTTAGGTGAAATGGTATTTTGGTAATTTCACAGTGCAATTAAATTTGCTAAGGTCATAGCCTTTATTTAATTTGATATTAAAATTAAATAAGTAAGATTACATTTAAATATGTGTTTGCATATATTTAAATAAATTATCATTATTGTTAAATGTTAATATATATATTAATTGAATTGAATTGAGATAATGATAAATTAAAATTAAAATATCTTAAACAAGGAGTGTTTGGGTTGGAGCCCAAGCCCATTCCATGATGGAATAGGGTATAGTGTGCACTATATAAGTGCACACTTTGTGAGAAATAATTAATTCATTCATTCAATCATTGAAAAATACACCAGCCCCTTTTTCTTCTCTCCCACGCCAAATTGCTTTTGCTTGAATCATACATTTCTTTTTTATTTTCTTCTTGTTTCTTAAATGCTAAAGATGACCTAGCAAATCCCTCTTTAGTTCCTTGAGGCTGTCTTTGTGTGGACTACATTAGTTCGATCTTACACTTGGGTCAGTAGCAAAACCCATTCCGAGACAAGTTGGAGGAGCCTCCAAACGTGGGTATGGTTTCTAAACTTTAAACTGATTTTTCTGCAGATTCTATTATAATTTATTGAATAAACTGTAAATTTGTACCCTAATCTTGGTTCTAAGGAACGATCCGTTCTTGTAAATATTTTTGTTTTCCGCTACGTAACTGGATCATTTCCTGACACTTCCTTGTGTCGAAATTGTGGGAAGCTCATCTCTTGATTAAATTCTCTTTTCTTTCGTAGGCTTACCAGAAGGAGGTCGATAAGATGAGACTAAGGCTCAGGGAATGGCCTATGTATACTTGGATGATTCCAAGCCCGATGATAAGGGTCAGGATGAAGCCGAGGAAGGCGAGGTGGATGCTGGCCTTAAGCAAGAGGTCGAGGATCCGACTTCTTTAGCCACACTTCCTGCCATTGTTATCAACCTTCCTTCAGGCGAGGCTCCAAAAGATGTGCCAGCTCCAAACCCTAAAGAGGCTACTATGACTCTTACCATCGAGGAACCATCTGTCCCAGTTGGCGACGAGCTTCATGGTCCGACCGGCAATGATACTCTCGCTCCTCCACCTGCTTAGGAATTTTTTTTTTTTTTGTATTATTTTTTTTTTAATTTAGTTTGTAACCAAACTTTTCAATTAATGGAAGATATTTTTGTGTATATCTATCGAGCAATTTTTTATTTTTGCAGAGTCGTTTCAATCGTCCTAGTTGGACTTATCATACAAAATTCGAATTTGCTCCAAGTTATGCATAGTTCACTTCTTGAGGAACTTTTTGAATATATGCAAGGAAATCTTATGCGACAACTCTAACTTTGGACTCATTGTCCTTCTCAAGTTTTGGTTATCGGCTTATGACCGATTTCCCTCGACATGTTTTACTTGAATTTCTCCAAGTGCAATTTCATCGATTTAGGGAATTTCACCCTTAGTGAGTTGGATTTTGGCATGGCTTATCAAGCTAAGCTGCCTTTTTTCGAACTCTTGAATCTAAGTTTTTGGATGCAATCGCAAAGGTCACAATTTTTTGAAACAAAATATCATAAATGACAAACAATAAATAAACAAAGAACGACAAACAAAGAAAAGTTATGAATGATACCTCTTTTACTAATAGAACTTTTTTGCCATAAATGACCTTACAATAAATGTTTGAAAGAAAAATAAAACATGGCTGGAACCTAGGTTGCTCATTGATAATACCTTCATAGATGCTCGACGTTCCAGGCTTGTAGAACAGCTTTACCATTGAGGTGTTCCAGGTGGAAAGTTCCTAGTGCAAGCTTTTCGGAGATCCTGAATGGACCTTCCCATTTGGGCCCAAATGCTCTTGAGTTCGGGTTTTGTGCACCCTGGACAACCTTTTTGAGGACTAGGTCACCCACTTCAAAGTCCCTGTTCTTGACTTTGGTATTAAAGTATCGTCTAGCTTGCTGCTGATATGAAGCGAGCCTTAGCTGAGACTTGGCCCGATGTTCTTCGATTAGATTTAGCCTCAGGCGGAGAAGATCTTCGTTTGTTTCTTCATTGAAAACTTCCCTCCTGAACAAACTAATCCCCACTTTAACTAAGGTCATTGCTTCATACTCGTATGATAGAGAGAATGGGGTTTCTCCTGTTGAGCTTCTGGCTTTCGTTTTATAAGACTATAAGGCCTCGGGCAATTCTTCGGCCCATCTTCCTTTCAAGGTGTCGAGCTTCTTCTTAATGGTGTGCTTGATAACTTTATTCACAACCTCTACTTGGCCATTGGCTTGAGGTCGATAAACAGAGGCAAAGCTCTTCTTAATACCAAACCGTTTGCAGAAAGATCTGAAGTCCTCACTGTCAAATTATTTTTCATTGTCGGTTATTATAGTGTGGGGGATTTTGAATCTACAAGTGATGTTTTTATAGAGAAATCCTTCAGCTTGTTTGACGCGATGGTGGCTAACGGCTTGGCTTCTGCTCACTTGGTGAAGTAGTCTATAGCAACTACTACGAACGTAACACCCCATTTCCCTTGAGGTAAAGGGCCATCGGATCGATGCCCCAAATCGCAAACGGCTAGGGGCTTGTCAAAGTAGTTAACTCTTAGGGTGGAGCTCGCGAAACATCTACGAATGTTTAGCATTTGTCACATCTACACACATAGTCTGCTGCATCGTCAAAGACTATTAACCAGTAATAACCCTAACGAAGCACTTTGTATGCTAGAGATCTGCCTCTTACATGGTTCCCACATATACCTTCATGGATCTCTCTTAGAACATAATCTGCATCTTCTTGGTCAACACACCGCAATAATGGTGATTTGAACCCACGCTTATACAACTTGTCACTGATGAGTGTGTATCAAGCTGATTTTGCATGAAGTGTTCTAGCTTCATTTCTCCCTTTGGGTACTGTGCCATCTCTTAGGTAGGAAATTATTGCATCCATCTAGCTATATCTCTTACTTGTCACTAAGACTGGTTCTTGTAAAGCGGAGATGCTTGGACTTGGAAGGAACTTAACAGATATTGAATCAATCTTCTCTTGGCTCATTGTAGAGGCTAGGCGAGCTATAGCATCGGCTACTAAATTCTTCTCTCTTGGGATCTAAAGAATAGTGAAAGATTTGAAATATTTAAGCTTAGATTTCACTTGTCGTAGATAGGATGTCGTTATGTCTTCCTTTCCCTGATATTCCCCGCTAATCTAATGGACAATGAGCTAGGAATCGCTATAGATCTTGACAAACTCTGCCCCTATTTCCTTGGCGAGACGGATCCCCATGACTAATGCTTCGTACTCAGTCTTGTTGTTGGAGACAGCAAACCTGAATCTGACTGCGGCCCGGATTCGATTCCTTTCTGGACTTTCAAGCAAGAGCCCAGCTCCTACCCTCTTCTCATTCGAGGACCCATCTACATACAAGGTCTACTGCTATAGTTCCTCAAAATTTGGCTTCTGCTGTTCATTCTCTTCTGAGATGCTTCCCCTTGGCGGGCTTACTTCTCATTCTAGCTAATAGGAGAATTCTAAAATAAAGTTGCCAAAGCTTGACCTTTGATTGTTGTCCTCGAGATGTACTTGATATTGTGCTGACTCATTTCCATTATCCACTGGATCAATCTGTCGAATGCCTCGAGCTTTTGCATTATCTTCCTCAACAAAAAGTATGTCAACACATGAATGGAGTGTGCTTGGAAATAGGGATGCAACTTCCTGGCGGCGGTGACAAGGGCACAGGCCAGCTTCTCCATCTCAAGGTATCTTGTCTCCGCATCGAGCAACCTCTTGCTTACACAGTATACCGGCTACTGCACTCCCCTTTTTTTGCTTACCAAAGCCGCGCTGATTGCGGACTTAGATATCGATAAATATAATAGTAGTGACTCGCCCTGGATGAGCTTTGATAATAAAGGAGGTTGTCTTAGATGTTTCTTCAATTCCTGGAAGGCTTTCTCGCACTCCTCTATCCACTTGAAACCTTTCTTCCCCTTCAGGGTCTCAAAGAGTGGTAAGCACATGTCCGTGACTCGGGAAACAAACCTACTGAATGCAACCACACGTCCTGTCAAACTCTATATCTGCCTTATGCTGGTCGAGCTTTTCATGTCTAGGAGAGCTTGAATCTTCTCTAACTTGGCTTCAACGCCTCGCTGATTTACTAGGAACACTAGGAATTTTCCCGAGCTTACTACGAAAGCACACTTCAGAGGGTTGAGTTTCATTCTGTATTTTCTAAGAATGTCAAAAATTTCCCCCAAATGCTCAATATGGCTTTCGGCGACCTTTGATTTGATGAGCATGTTGTCAATGTATACCTCCATTGTTTTGCTAATTTAGTCGACTAACATCTTGTTCGCCAAGCATTGGTAGGTGGCCCCAACATGTTAGTGAACGACCCATTTACGCAGCGGAAAAACAAAACATAAATGATATGGATCGTTCCTTAGAACCAAGATCTGGGTATAATATCATAGTTTATACAGTATATAAATTAAATCTGTAGAAAATCAGATTCAAGGTTCAAAATCTTACGCATGTTTGGAGGCTCCTCTAAATCTGTCAATGAACGTTTTTGCT
Organism: Pistacia vera; assembly: GCF_008641045.1. Lineage (NCBI taxonomy): Eukaryota > Viridiplantae > Streptophyta > Magnoliopsida > Sapindales > Anacardiaceae > Pistacia > Pistacia vera. The sequence goes on from NW_022196031.1 coordinate 97,034, forward strand.
TCCGACCCAAGTGAAGGATCGAACCCACGTAGTCCACACGAAGACAATCGCAAAGAACTAAGGAGGGATTTGCTAGATCCTCCTTAGCCTTAAGAACAAAGAAGAAAATCAAAGAAAACTTTGATTCTTTGCAAAAGCAAAAGTGGCATGAGAGTGAGAGTGTTTTTAGGGCTGTGTATTCTCTTTTCAATGAAATAGTGATGAATGAAAAACTTAACCTTTTTCAACTAAAGTTTTTCTTTTATTGTAATATTTTAATTGCCATATTCCCATATGGAATAGGCTTGGGCTCCAACCCAAACACCTCATATTACCAAACACTCCCAATTAGATATTTATTTTAATTTATCATTATCTTCAATTAAAATCAATTAATATATATTTAATATATATATATATATTAACATTTAACAATAATGATAATTTATTTAAATATATGCGAACACATATTTAAATCTAATTTCATTTATTTAATTTTTCTAATAAACTAAATAAAGGCTACGACCTCAACAAATTTAATTGCACTGTGAAATTACCAAAATACCCTTTCGCCCAAAAAGACGAAAACGCCCTTCTTTCTTTCTAAGTCTTAAATTATCTTCTATGTGTGTGACCTATAGGCTCCTCATCATACCGACAGTGTATAGTATCGCGATTAACACCAACTAATCATCTCACTAATACACAGACCAAGATTGGCCCCTAGCAAGGCATCATGGCCACCCGATAGATTCAGATTTAGCAAAGTAGCTACCTGTCAACGATATGGTTACCGTACAATTCGATCCTTTCATCATACGTTATCTCGATGAGACGAAGGCATAGAAATAGTGTCAACCTTTGGTTACTCTCGATATTATGTATTCAGTTTCTGGACCAATGACCTATATTATAATCCAGATAAAGCAACAACTCAATCCAAATGTGGCCACAGTTTTAGTGTCATTGCCATATACTGAATTGCGCCGTGAGATAACTTCTCCCATACCTGGGAGTGATGAATCCTCTATCAATCCACCATAGTCTTGATACACTCCTTGATGCAGCCAATCACCACCGTATTGACAGCTCTGAATATAACTGCATTAGGCTAGTGTCAATCTACACCAATCGGTGCACAAGGCTCTCCGGTGATCTCAAGTCTAAGGATCACATGTACCACCATTCGTTAGAGGATTTATTCCATAGACATTGGGGTTACCATCCATATGGAATCCTCTGGTGGGTCAGTCCAGTGAACTTGTTGTAATATATCCGCCTACAACAAGCATCCATGTGTTGCACTAGGTTGTCACCAAACAACCTTAACAAGTGAGATTAGTCACTGCTTCTCGACAGGGTCGTTCAACATTATGATAGCCTTACTGTATTATCTGTGCCCTTACTTCATAATAATACTGGGGTTATGGACGTTTCTAGAATGGCCACCTTATGTGCACATAGGGTTCTCACTATCAAGATTTGAAACACTTGATACCCTCGTCACGGTTCTACCATTCTAAGGACATATATCAATACATATTGTAATAATAATGATTTACGCGATATAGAATAAAATGCCTTTTATTGATTAATGAACATTATTACGAAGAGTCAATTCTACAATAATTGATTGGCTCTAGGGCATCTACTCTAACACAACATTCTTTAGGCCAAACAGCATAACCATATAATAATAAATACCCTAGTTAGTAATAAAGGAGGTGTGTTCTTCATCGGGCTGATACATCGGGATTTGGTTGTATCCTGAGTATGCATCCATGAAGTTGAGCAGTGCATTCTCGGCTGTTGCATCTACTAACTGGTCAATCTAGGGCAACAGAAAGCTGTCTTTGGGACAGGCTTTATTTAAATCTATGAAGTCGATGTAAGTCCGCCACTTGCCATTCGACTTTTTCACTAGGATGGGTTGGCGAGCCAGTCTGGGTACTTCACTTTTCTGATGAAGTTGATGTTCAAGAGTTTATCAACTTCATCTTTGAGCACTTTAGAGTGCTTTGCATCCATAGATCTTCTCTTTTGTCTTATTGGTCAAGCTATTGGGTCAATGTTTAGCCTGTGACACATTACCTCGGGGCTGATCCCCACCATATTTGCACGCACCCACGCGAACACGTCGAGGTTTTTCTTTAGAAACCCTACCAGACTGTCAAACATTTCTTTTCTTAGACTACCGCCGATCTTTAATACGCAAGTTTGGTCTTCCTCGCTAACAGATATTTCTCGTAGCTCTTCTATTGGCCCTATGGTGGGCTCTTCCCTTTAGATGTGAGGATCTATTATATCCTTGAGAGGTCTGGGGTGTGGCTCAGACTCTACAATGACCATGGCTCTCGGGAGCGGCCATTTTAGTGCAGCATTAATGGGCCAGTTGTAACATTCCTGAGATTCTTTTCTGCAGCTTCTTATCATCGTGACCTTCTCAAGAGTCGGGAACCTTATTGCTTGTGCAATGACTCTTTCTAGCTAATATGCGTGGGAAATATAATACGATAAAAACACATAAGCATATAAGTAAAAGATAATGGGCCCAAAAATTTATTTACTTTATATATAAAATACTTTACATTATTAAAAGTCTCATATACATAAGCTCAAAAATGATAGACAGTGGTGCCATTTCCCTCCGCTTCTCGATGTCCATCCGACCGTTTCTCACCTATTTCCTACAAAAATCAAGAAATCAACGGAGTGAGCACTAATTGCTCAGTAAGTAAATCCGCTATACTAGCCTTCTCTTTCCGTTGCTCACATTCTAAATTTCTTTCCTTACATTACTCATCTCTGTTCTTTCTATTCTTATCTCTATTTCTCACTGTTCTTTTGTTGTCACTTTCTTTGTTCTTTCTTTCTAGTTCTCTCTGAATTTCTCACTACCCATGATAGAAATCATGGTATCATGCATAAGTGTGATCCAAATGCACAATGCATAGAGACGCATTTTCTTTCCACTTTTCTATTTCTTATTCTGTTTTCTTGTTTCTTTTCTATATTTCTATTTCTTTCTTTTCTTTCTTCTTCTTTTCTATTCTTTTTTTTTTTTTCTTATTCTTTTTTATTCTTTGCCGATCGGACTCAGTTGATGCATGGATTCAGAACCTTGGCCATGTGAGTGAGTACAGTCCTCATCTAACATGCACTCTTATAGACTATACGAATTCTTTTCTTCTTGGGCCACTCATTAAAGGTGGCGTACATGTAGGTATATTCTTCTAGGTATAACCCTCATCCACACACACTCTTATGGGCCGTACACATTCTTCTTCTTATTCTTAGGCAGCTCACTGAAGGCGGCGTGCGTATGGGAATATTCTTCTTCAGGTCACACACGGGTTCCCCATCGCAACTGTTAGAGTAGATGCCCTAGAGCCAATCAATTATTGTAGAATTGACTCTTTGTAATAATGTTCATTAATCAATAATAAAAGGCATTTTTATTCTATATCGCGTAAATCATTATTATTGCAATATGTATTGATATATGTCCTTAGAATGGTAGAATCGTGACGAGGGTATCAAGTGTTTCAAATCTTGATAGTGAGAACCCTATGAGCACATATGGTGGCCATTCTAGAAACGTCNTATATATATATATTAAATATATATTAATTGATTTTTAATTGAAATAATGATGAATTAAATTAAAATATCTAAATGGGAGTGTTTGGCAAATTTGGGGGTGTTTGGGTTGGAGCCCAAGCCCATTCCATATGGGAATAGGGCAACTTAAATTGGACTATAAAAGAAAAAGTGTAGATTGAAGAAGTGTGTATTATTTTATTATTTCATTCTTCATTTGAAAAAGAGAAAAAAACCTCCAGCCTCAAAACGCTCCCACGCCACTTTTACTGTTCCATTGAAAAACAAACACTTTTGTTTTTCTTCTTGATTTCTTAAGGTCAAGGAGGATCTAGCAAATCCCTCCTTGGTTCTTGTTGATTGTCTTCATGTGGACCTCTACGGTTCGATCCTACACTTGGATCGGTAGCAAACACGTTCAGAGACAATATTGGTGGAGCCTCCAAACGTGGGTATGGTTTCTTAAACCTTGAACTGATTTTTGCAGATTTGATTATTTTATATAAACTATGATTTTTGTACCCGGATCTTGGTTCTAAGGAACGATCCATAGAGTTTATGTTTTTGTTTTCCGCTGCGTAACTGGGTCGTTTCCTCACAGCAACAACCTTTCTTTTCTCTTCTTTAGCACTCTTCTTTCTTTCTTTGGTGCTTTTCTTTCTTTCCCTTTATTCTTTAAGTTCTCATACATATGCATATGATTGCATGTAGATGATTCATGCTTATTATTCTTTCTAAATGTAAATATCTAATGCAAGAATGCCATGTAGCATAAAAATAAGTCTTTCTCTATCATCTACAAGCTCATGTTAAGATCACAAATAAATACACTCATGCATACACTTCTCTTGGACATTTCATCAAACATAATGCATGCATACTCAAATTCTAATTCAGCTATTGTTAGGAAACGATCCATATACGCAGCGGAAAACAAAAATCATAATACAAGGATCGTTCCAAAGAGCCAAGATCAAAGGTATAATTTTACAGGTTATATTAAAGTAGAAATTTGCAGAAATTAATCATGAGTTTAGAAAAACATACGCACATTTGGAGGCTCCCCCAAATTTGCCTTTGAACGTTTTTGCTACCGACCCAAGTGTAGGATCGAACCAACGTAGTCCACACGAAGACAATCACAAAGAACTAAGGAGGGATTTGCTAGATCCTCCTTAGCTTTAAGAATCAAGAAGAAATGAAGAGCGTTTGATTTCAGGCAAGAATCAATTATGGTGTGAGAGAGTTTAGGGGCTGTAGCTTTTTTCTTTTCAATGAATTGAAAATAATGAATGACTTCTTTTCTTTCAATTAACATTTTTCTTTTATAGTGATGTTTTTAATTGCCCTATTTCCATGTGGAATAGGCTTGGGCTCCAACCCAAACACCCCATGTTACCATACACTCCCAATTAGATATTTATTTTAATTCATCATTATTTCAATTAAAAATCAATTAATATATATTTAATTCATATATTAACATTTAACAATAATGATGATTTAATTAAATATATACGAACACATATTTAAACGTAATTTCACTTATTTAATTTTTTTTCAATAAATTAAATAAAGGCTGCGAGCTCAGCAAATTTAATTGCACTGTGAAATTACCAAAATACCATTTTGCCTAAAAAGACGAAAATGCCCTTCTTACTTCATGAGTCTTAAATTATCTTCTATGTGTGTGACCCATAGGCTCCTCATCATATCGGTAGTGTATAGTATCGCGATTAACACCAATTAATTGTCTCACTAATACACAGACCAAGATTGGCCCCTAGCAAGGCATCATGGCCACTTGATAGATTCGGATTCAGCAAAGTAGCTACATATCAACGATATGGTTACCACACAATTCGATCCTTTCATCATACATTATCTCGACGAGACAAAGGCATAGAAATAGTGTCAACCTTCGATTACTCTCGATATTATGTATTCAGTTTCTGGACCAATGACCTGTATTATAATCTAGATAAAGCAACAACTCAATCCCACTGTGGCCACAGTTTTAGTGTCATTGCCATACACTAAATTGCGCCGTGAGATAACTTCTCTCGTACCTAGGAGTGATGAATCCTCTGTCTATCCACCATAGTCTTGATACACTCCTTGATACAGCCAATCACCACCGGATTGACAGCTCTAAATAGAACTACGTTAGGCTAGTGTCAAACTATACCAATTGGTGCACAAGGCGCTCTGGTGATCTCAAGTCTAAGGATCACATGCACCACCAGTCGTTAGAGGATTTGTTCCATAGACACTAGCGTTACCATCCATATGGAATCCTCTGGTGGGTCAGTCCAGTGAACTTGTTGTGGTGTATTCGCCTACAGCAAGCACCCATGTGTTGCACCAGGTTGTCACCAAACAACCTCGACAAGTGAGATCAGTCACTGCCATTCGACAGGGTCGTTCAACACTATGATAGCCTTACCGTATTATCTGTGCCCTTACTTCAGAATAATACTGGGGCTACGAACGTTTCTAGAATGGCCGCCATATGTGCTCATAAGGTTCTCACTATCAAGATTTGAAACACTTGATACCGTCGTCACGGTTCTACCATTCTAAGGACATATATCAATACATATTGCAATAATAATGATTTACGCGATATAGAATAAAATGTCTTTTATTGATTAATGAACATTATTACAAAGAGTCAATTCTACAATAATTGATTACCTCTAGGGCGTCTACTCTAACAGCTATACTTCTACTTCTTTCTCAAACCACCAATATTTGGAGTAAAACTCCCTTAAAGCAATACTAAACCTGGCTAGGAAAAATACACTTCATAATTCTTCTCAAACTCTTTCTAAATTCAACCCAATTTCTATCAATCACCACACAACAACTTCCACTTCTCATGGCTAAATTCTACTCATCCATAACCAGTAATCTCATCAACAATTCTCAAAAACATAAACACATACATACATATAAAAATTCTTGACTCACTTGATTTCTCAAATCATAACTTGAGTTGGATTTACTTACCTTGAACTTGAATAATTTCACTAGAATCTCTCTCTCCTTGGTAGACTTCCACTTTCTCCAAAATCCTAAGGATAGAAACTATAAGAATTCAACACTTTAATAATTCATCACACCTCTATTTGCAAGAATTCTTACCTTGGGATGCTTAGGAATGAATCTCTACCAAAATCCGACCAAAAGCCCTATAATTTTCCATGGAAATTTGATGAAGAGATTGAGAGAATTGAGAATGAAAGTGGCGTGTGGGGTGTAGAGAATGGTAGGGTTTGTGTGCTTAAACCCTTAATATCTCATATTAATATTCATACTTTCCCATTTTGCCCTTACAATTTCTTGAAAATTCTATTTTGCCCTTTAGTCAATTACAACAATGCCCTCACCTTCATTGCATTCTCCATGAAATTTCCTTACTTTTCATTCCCCACATTTACAACTAATTAGGGGTAGAATAGTCATTTATCCCTTAATGAAATTTTCTCTAGAATCTTCTCAAAGCTTTCAACTAGCTCTTTGCCCCGGCGAAGCTTTTTCTTCTCCTCGGCGAAAAATTCCAAAGCATACGTTGCCGCGGCGAACTTTATTCTTTGTCGCGACGAAGTCTGCAATTCCCAACTTCGCCAATCCTCCACCTTAAAACAAACAATACCATGGGCAAACATGCAACACTAGAGCATATAAGCTTAACTAAGGGCAAACAAGCATAAAATAGGTTATGTACTTCAACGTGGGCATTACAGCTTGCCAACACACTAAAGTGTCTACTCTCAAATCATCTAGGATCGGTCTTCCAAGGATGAAATTGTAAGTGGTTGGGTAATCTACCACTAAAAATTCTGCCATCACCGTCTTGATTTTGTGTTATGTCCCTAGGGTCATGGGTAGGTCGATTGTTCCCTTGGGGACCAGGCTATCCCCAGTGAATCCATAGAACGGTGATGGGCACACCCTTACGTCTCTCTCTACGGAACTCATTTCTAAGAAAGCTCCCAAGAAGATGGTGTTCGCTGCACTGCCATTATCGACCATCACCCTTAGAACTCTAGCATTGCTGATCCTGGCTGCAATTATAATGGCATCATGATGGTGGCGAGGGGATTCTTCACACTCTTCCACTGTGAATCCTATCACCTTGCTCTCTTGTCTTGGCCGCTTCGACGGCTTCTGTTCACAGCTCATCACTTGAGGAACCAAGTTTATTCTGGCCTCTCAAGCATATTGCTCGCGAGAGCGCCTTGAGCTCCCTACGATGTCGGGACCCCTTCAGATCATGGCTACCAGGACTTCATTGCTGGCGTTGGTCGGGGCTTGCTAGATCTAGTTATTTTGCTTGCCAGTACTTTTTCGAGTTGGTGCCTCCTTAACAAATTATTTTAGGTGGCCCCTTTTAATTAGATATTCAATGGCGTTCTTTAAAGCCCAACACTCGTTGGTATTGTGCCTGATGTCTCGGTGGTATTGATAGTATTTCTACCGATCTCTTCTGCCCGGAGCCCGCTCATTCTTTCTGGAGTAGGCAATCTCTTAGCCTCATGGGAGACTTCATATATATGAGCTACGTCTTGTGTGAGGGGGGTGTATTCTGCATATTGCAGGAAAAGTTGCCCGTCCCCTCAGTTATCTATTCTCTGTCTCTTTAGGGACCTGTTCTGGTCCTTGTCATTGCGATCTTGGCCCCTCCACTTGTCTGATGGGCGATCTTGCTGCCTGTCTAGGGTTCTTTACGATGAGCTTCTAGCTAAGGCTGCTAGTGAGCTTTCTACTCACTGGTGTTTTGTAGCCATCTGGTAAAACTTTGCCAGGCTCACATGATCTTCACTTTGGAGCTTTTTCCGCAGCTCTGTTTGTGGCTTGATGCCTGCAATTAGCAAAGTTCAAATTGACTCTTCGGGTGCATCCGTGACCTTTGCTTACACGTTCTGGAACCTTATTAAATACGAGGTCGGTGTTTCATCTCTCTCCTGACGAATGTTGCTCAAGTAGTTGCGTGGCATTGCAAACTATCTTCTCACTTGAAATTGCTATAGGTACAATGAGGAGAATTATCGTCAAGAACTAATGGTGTTCACCTTGAGTCTTTTGTACCACCTTTTGGCATCCCCTACCAATGTGACCGCAAAGCAGTAACACTTTGCTAAGTCGCATACCTAATTCAGCTCCATCAAATCATTAAAAGTGTTGAGGTAGTGTCTGGGATCTCCTTTCCCATCAAACTTATTTTCTAGCACCCTGAATCCTTGGGGAAGCGGGGCCTAGAAAACTTCCTCTGTGAAGGGAGAGCTTACTATCTCTTATGCCGCATGGTTCTAGCAGGCTCTTAGATTGTCAAGCATTTTTTGCACTCGATCCAAGTCTTCATTGTGGTTGCCCTAGGTAGCTCTGTTAAGCCTTCCCGTGAGCAGGTGAGTTCTTAAATCTGTTGCTTATGAGCCCCCTCTATTGTGCGCATTGATGTATGAGGTTGAGTCATAATAGCTAGGCTGGTAGGTGTTATCATGCTCGTCAGCGCATTGCATGCAACGTCGGTTATAACTAGAATGTCGGTCATTGCCAGATTGGCGAACATGACTCGCCTCATGAGCTTGCGAGGTTTAAGCCTACCTTAGGTGTAGGTTAAAATCGACATGCTGACGTTAGGGATTCCGTCAGGTAGGTTGAGCATCTTGTGGGCAACCATTTCCTTCACTTTCCCCTATTCGCTATTTTCTTGGTCGCCTCCCTGGGTTAGTTTGCCTGCGGGACTCACGCTCATGAGCGGAGTGTATCGTGAACGAAGTGTACTCTGTGACATCATGGGTGTCAGTTGCCCCTTGGCATCGATGAACCAAACTAGTCGTCGACTGAATTATGACCTATTAGGGTAATATTGGTGAAGCGTGGCTGGTCAAGGTTTTGTGTGGTTGGTTGTTGATTTATTAGCTCAGCCACGTTCTATTGCACCGCCTATGCAACCATTGTTATGATCATTTCCACCAGTTGGTCATTCTCAAGACTTGACGTCCCTGCTCCCGGGTTATTTGCGGCCTGTTGAGTTGGCAGCACTAGTAGTCAACGCCCAACAACATCTTGTTGCACCTCCTGGTGGGTGGTTTCCACGTTGTCGTGGTTTTTGGTGGTGGTTTTCAATCTTGTACGCACCATTGCGGGCCTAGAGTGATCGAGTCACTGGGATTGCTTGCTGAAAATTCTAAGATTTTGGCGGAAGCCCTCTTTCTAGTGCCAAAATGTTGATGCAAGAATTACACCAACTAGAGTGATCCGATTGACCTTGTTGGGACTAGAACTGATATGTGCATGATTACGGGTAACCAAGTGCAAGACAAGTCCCCCGAAAGAGGGATCTGATTGGATTGAGCCAATTTCAGCCTAAGAAGAATCATTCCTTTCTTGTAGGAAGATAGAATTTGTAGAGATATGGTTCATTTGACAAGGTTTCACATATAGGGGGGAATGTAAATAATAAATGCAATAAACTAAATGGCAAAGAGATTTTTAAAGTGGTTCGGCGAGTTGAACTCTTGAGCCTACGTCCACTGTTTTTGTATCCGCTGTGAGAGCTTACAATGATTGTCCTAGAATAATTTGTTAACACCTTTCTCCTCGTTGGAGGGGGTTTAAATATAGGCTTTGTACAAAGGAAAGAGCGAAAATAAAGGGATTACAATAAAGTTTGAAATTCAACTCTGATATTCTTGCAATTGGGCGTTGTGATTGCACAAAGATTACCGTTGATCTGATCCTTCTTAAGATATCTAGGATCTGAAGTTATCTGTGAATTGGTTGAACAACTGTAAGGACTAGTCGCAACTAGCTTGTGCTAGGTCGAGCTATAGCTCGACGAGCTTATGTTGAGTTGGACAATCGATGGAGTCGAGCTAGTTCTAGGTCAGGCTATAACCTCGCAATACTACAAGCTTGGTGGAAAAATCACATACAACACGCATATTTATCCTTGTTCTTCTTCCTTTCCATCCAAACATTGGCTTACTCCTACTCCTTATGAGTTTCGAACTTAGAAGTGCGTTAAAATATCGTTCCACTTTATTTGTTAACGTGTAAGATACTGCCAAATAAGTCAATTCATTGTATAAATGTAAATCTAATGTGTGACATAGAATTATTTTTTTTTTTTTAAATATAAAGTATACAATAAACATATGAATTTGTGATAATATTAAAAATATTAAAAAAGATTAATTAAAATCATGTGTGTATGGGCCAAAAATAGTGTTAGGCCTGACTAGGCCCAATATACAAGATATGCAGATAAACAGCCCAAGGGCTTAGCCCAATTGCAATTGGGCCTATGCTTAAATCTTCCTTCTAAAATGCACTCTCTATGAGTTGGGCTATCCTACATGTTAAGCTAAGCTGGGTCAAGCCTACTAGCCCACTACAGTTCAAAATAGGAAGCAAAATCCTATTCTATTTCCACTTCTATTAGGATCCTAGATTGCAATCATTAATGTTAAGCTTAACCCAATAAGGCAAGGAGATCCTATCTCTAACCCAATAAGGAAAGGAGATCCTATCCCTTTCCTAAAAACGACTCCTTTACCTAGTCCTGAGTCCTACTAGGATTCGAACATTTTGGGTTCACTATATAAATAGGGGAAAACTCTCTCATTATTCATTTAGAAATCACCTGCAACACCTACAAGCTCCTAAGTTCTTCCTCTTAAGAACTGTCATATTATTCTGGTACTCTCCCTTTAGCCCTCACTAAATAGTCTCTCTCAACCTCGCTGACTTGAGCGTTGGAGTGTCTACGGCAGACACCACACCAGTGTCTATCTAGCCTTCACATTCCCATTTCTGTGTTCTTTGTGCAAGTCTACCAGGTTGTCGGTGGCTCGTATCGCATAAGATCAGTCCCCCCCGATTTGACAGTAGATTTTACCGTCTATAATGTGCACTTGGAAAATGAAAACAGTGATTTACATATTTATTTGAAAATAATATTTAGCATAATATAATATGTCCTATAAATTTTGTTTACACATAATAAAAATTACACTTATAATAAGATTATTATAAATTATATATAATTTTACAAATATTCATAAACCAGTTTACTACATGATAAATGAATTCAATTGATTGTTAAAAGAAGAAGATTTCGCTCCATTTAAGAGTTCCAATTATACCCTCCTCAAATTTTCTTCCTCAACAAGAGCAGAAACTGCTCAAAACATGCCAAAAAAATACAAGAGTATTTTTTCTCTTTAATCAATGAAGAATTCCACATACTTTCCAGGATAATCAGTATAAACTTTGACAGAAAAAAAAATGGAGTTAGTGGAGTATTTACTTCGTTCAATCTTAAGCTCGACATTACAGAAAAAGATTTCCATGGCTCTAATTACTTCCATATAAATAATGAATTTCATCAATTAATTCTATCAAACGAACAAAACAAAATAATGCACAAATTCTCTCCATAAATTTTGTATTGTTAGAGATAGAAAGCCCCAGTATTTTAACTATTAAAACCCAAGTCAATTTTTGTACTAGGATTTACTGGGCCACTATTAAAAGTGACAGCTAATCATGTTCATAGCTTTGGAAGAATTGTTCATCTTCCCAAACATCACCATAAGGTGTTTCCATGCCTTTTTATTGGATCATATAATGAAAAATCTCTCTTTTTTTTTCGCAAATGAAAACATGCTTAATTGGGTTATTCACAGTATTATGTGGATTCCAAATCCCTTTTAACATAAATTTTCCGTTTCTTTTTTTACACAAAGTTTCACTTAATAAATTGAAATCCAAACTGTTGGAGAATATCTCTTCATTCATTGCTTATTATAACGAGATTTGTTTCCATATAAGCTTAAGCCTTAATCAGGGCAAGTTCTGAGTCAGAACTCTCAGAGTCCAGCTCACGAACGGTATATAGCAAACATCAACTGATTTCAAAATTTTCTTTCAGAAAGGTCGTTAATTTATACAAATTGATCCGTGTGATAATAAAAACATTCATCATTCACCTACATATATCTCTTTCTTTTCTTTACACTGTAAACCACCGCCAAAGGCTTTGTTAATCTGTAAATAGAATCAACAGATCGAAACCTCCTTTTCTTGAATTTCAAATATTCTTCTTCTTCAATCATCGTAGCCCATACTCGTTTTCTTTGATCTTCTTCCTCCTGGTCTTGTTTCTTCATCATCTTCTTCCTTACATCATTACTATTAACATTATTATTATTGTATTTGCAGAGGTTGACGAGTTGCCGAACTGCCTCCATTTCCATCGCCGACAAACTCATCTCGCTTCTTCTTGTGCGTACAGGTGGAAACTCTAACCATTATTTTGGTTTCAATCATCAAATTCAACTAACAGGATGACCCTTTTATACACAATTGCTAAGTCGGTTCAAAAAACCGCCTTCACATAAGAAAGACACATACTCATACAACGCCGTCTAAATATTATAAAATTATTTCCTACGTGTTCAGAGTATTTTTTTTATTTTATCAAATTATAATAGGTTTAAAAAAAAAAAATGAATTTTAGATATTTTAACGTTCTATTTTAATATTTTTCTTGTTGGATAAGTAATATTTTCCTATAATAACAAGGAATTCAATTACCTCGTGCTTTTCACGCATTTGTAGACATTGGCAAAAATATCTGTTGATACAAAATTCTGCACTAACCAGCGAGATCTGATTAACCTTGTTGGGATCGGAACTGATGTGTGCGTGATTATGGGTAATCAACGATGAGTGAATGATAACGCCAGAAAGTAAATGACAAAGAGAACTTTTAAAGTGGTTCAGTGAAATTAACAAGCTATGTCCACTGTGTTTTTTGTATATGTTGTGAAAGCTTACAATGTAGTTTTAATCCAGAATTCATATCCCCCTCTTTATCATTTTAGAGGGTTTATTTACAAGATTTACATAAAGGAAATAGCGAAATTAAAGGGATTATAGATTATTTGAATCATAATTCCGATATCCTTGCGATTGGGCGTTATGATCGTGCAACGACAATTGTTGATCTAGTCGTTCTCACGATATCCGGGATCTAAAGTAATCTGGGGGTTGATTGAATTTCGCGGATTGTCCGTGACTAGCTTGTGCTGGGTCGAGCTATTGCTCGACGAGCTTATGCTGGGTCGATCAATCATAATTGTCGAGATCATTCTGGGTCGAGCTATATCCTCGCGTTAGCCCAACCTTGGTGGAAAAACCACACACAACACCTGCCCCCTAGTATTCGATGCTCGTTTCGGGCTTCGAAGACTATCGCTCAATTTGACGCCAAGCTCAGCTTCAATAGTGAGTCTCTAAGTGCATGCTCGATCGGGCTTCCATGACTGACCTTACGTTTGGTGATGCGTGTTTACTACAATATGCAAAAATAGCAAGTGCACTAGTCGCACAAAATAATAGTGATGAGTGAGTATCGTTCCCACAAGCATTGGTTGCTAAGCACTAAGTTTTCTACTGTTTTCAAGTTGGAGCAATCGAATTTGTTTGGATTAATGGGAGAAAATTAAACTTAAAACTAAAACAGAAATTTCTAAATATTCAAAACTAAATTATGAAGCAAGATTAGAAACAAGGTAATATCAATTTAAACAAACGGGTAGGGTTTGACTTCATTCGGACTTATGGATTAAACCTACAGATTATGTTATTTCCATATACATTGATTGTAAATCGACTTCTTAAATTGTAAACATACTTTCAAGTATGTTCCTACTTTTCCCTATTAAACTTCCACACCAACAATTTGAAGATTAATGTTCTAAGCTCATTAAGCACCTAGAATCCTAGATTGATTTTATTGATTCTTAAATTATCTCTAGATTTAATACTACAATGGTGATTACCCAAGAAGTTAACATGACTCATTTCTCAATCTCATCATGTTCATCAATTAAAAGCAATAAATCCAGAATAACCACACAATTCTTGCATAGCATATGAAAATAATAAAAATCAATTGCTCAATCCATGAGAAACGAACTACATCAAAACCCTAACACAAAATGGGTTAGTTCATAGCTAAATCAATACAATAAGCAAGAAAAACAATAAACACAAAGTTCAACATGATAAAATGAGAGAAAAGACAAGAAATCTCCCCTAGTTGTAGAATCCACCAGATTCAATCCCAAATCTTCTCACTTTTCAACACAATTGTCAAATCTAAAACTAAGAAGATGAAAAAGCTGCTCTAGACTAAGAAAAGCACGACCCCATTTCAAAAGGTAAAGTTTCGCTTTTATACCTCGCCCAAAAACCTAAAAATTTGCCTAAAAATGAAATTGTGTGTTTTAACAAAACTGAAAATTGCAATTGCGACTTTGCCGCGGCGATGAAGGAAAGTAACTCTCGAGCGTGACTCATTTCGCCGCGACGAAGAACAAACTTCGCCGCGGCGAATCTTCATGAATAATTTGAAATTACATAATTGCCTCCGCTTGCTTCTTTGCTTGAATCTTCAATCTTCGATGCTCTCCCATGGAAACAAACTTCATAGTGCTTTACTTTGCTTCAAAACTCTCCCAACTTCTGAGACGCTTACTTCTGAGTCCAGAAAACAATTCGCTCATTATTTGCTCAAATGTCCATTTTGGCCTGAAACACAAAATGTAAAGAATTATGTAGCAATCTAGGCATAAATGAAATCTAAAATCCAGCTAAAAGCCTAATAAAAACAGTATAATTCTCGGATATCAATACCCCCAAACTAAAGACATGCTTGTCCTCGAGCATTGGGTACAAAACTCAAAGAAAGAAAACAATAAAAACTAAAACACGACACCAATAAAACTGGAAATGAACAACAAGAATTAGACTAACTTAACATACGAATTGCCTAGAATTTATACAAGTTCAAAGTGTTGAAAAATTTTTACTGGAAAAATGTTCAACATTCTAAGAAGTTATAAGTTGCATGACTATCTTTCTCTATTGGTCCCCCAAGTAGGTGATCCCACTTCAATCCACCTTCCGACTTCCCGGATTATTTTATTCCGAAATGTAAAGTTTATCAAATGGCGGCAAACTCCATAAGCCTAAAATCGAACTACTCTCCACTAATGAGGATTAGAAATCGCTAAGAATCAAAAGGTCTTGTAAGCTTAAAAAGTTAGGCTCAGGTAGTGGGCTCCAAAGGAAAGGAAAGGGTAAACAAATAAAAGAACTTGGTTTCCTTAAAGCAAACACTGGACTTAATCCAACTCCACTCTTTTCTCAACCATCACTCAAAATGTCAACCATTTAACAACCTTCAACATGAACAATTCTTATTGCTGCTGTTGAATGTAATTCTCAAACTAAATTTTTTTTTTTAAATAAAATTGAGGTTAATTACCTCTTTTATTCTTCTTGCCCATCTCACAACCCCAAACTATTCTTTTAGTTCATTCACACAACTTTCAAGTTCCTTGTGTTTGCATTAGGTACAAAATTCTCTAAAGGGTGTGATTATGTGTTAGGGTAATGGATTGGACAATTTTGGTTTGCAAGAACATAAAAAGCAATGATAATCTATAGGTCCAAATTGGTGACTAGGAAAAATATTTAATTCGTGGGTTGGCTAGAAAGGCTCAAACGTTCCGAAAAATGCCTAAATCATTTCCTCAACAAGTCTATTCCTAGAATTTCGCCTCAAGCATTTCTCTACTAGGTTCTAGAATCCACCAACATTATCAAACTTTACCTAGCCATATAAAATGAATCTAAGCATGCCGAAATAAATGAAAATGGGGGTTGAACCACTCAACAAAACTCAATCAAAATTCAGTCAATAAACATAAACTTGAAGCAATGCTTAACATTTTTCAACAATAAAATCCCAACAACCCTAATCTCATCATTGATTTATACAATTCATCACTGGCATACACAACAAAAAATAGAAATAAATAAATAAAAAGTCCAAAAATTCTCAAATTTTTCCACCCCCAAACTAAAGATGACATTGTCCCCAATGTCACATTATGCACAAATTAGGAATAGAAAAACAAAATCTGTAAAAGTACGAGATAGTTTCCTGATTAATCGTGAAGTTGAAGTTTCGCTCAACAATGTGCACACCCGGTCCTTGACTTTTTCATCACCAAAATCTGTAAAAACAATTGAAAACTGTGGTGTCCACTGGTTAGAAAATCACGAACTAATATGGAAAATATACAACCCTAATCTCATTTTTTCAACTAAAAAGTTCAACAAAAATTTAAACTGAACGAAAAAAAATTCAAAAACAAACCATAAACAAATCAAAAATCAGTTCAAAGTTCCATAATACCCAACAATAAACCAAAATAAAAACAAACAAAAACAAAATACAAAACAGGTGCTCCTGCTCATTCGTTGGCCTCCTCGTTCCCTCGGCGTCGTCCTTGTAATAACTACTTCTTACTCAAATACTCATAAAAATATACATAATAAAATACATGTATAATAACATAAGTAGTTGGGCCCAAATTTTTTTATTAAACATATACATCCTTTATACAAAATTAGTATCATAAACAAAAACTATCAAAAACTATGTAGACAGTGTAGCCATTCCTCCTCGCGTGCCGACGTCCATCCGACCATGTCCTCACCTAAATCCTACAAAAACATAGAAAGACAATGGGGTGAGAAAAATAATGCTTAGTAAGTAAACCCTCTAGTCATCTATCCCTGTAACTTTCTCTCTCAAGTCTTTCCTTACAATTCTCATTACTCTCTCTTTTATATTCTCTTGTTTTCTCTTTCTGTTTCTCTCTCTCTGTTTCTCTTTCTTAGAACTCTTTTCTACTAACTCTCTTTAGTAAGTCATGGCCCCATCTTACTGGGGGCACGGCCGGGACTCGCTCCCGCTCTCTGTGACTTTTACTCGTTCTTAGCCGATCGGACTCGGTTATGCATGGATTCGGAACCCTTGGCCATGTGAGTATATAATCTCTCTCTCAGGTACTCTCGGGTATA
The DNA here is from genome assembly GCF_008641045.1 of Pistacia vera. NCBI lineage: Eukaryota > Viridiplantae > Streptophyta > Magnoliopsida > Sapindales > Anacardiaceae > Pistacia > Pistacia vera. The sequence continues at coordinate 114,569 of NW_022196031.1, forward strand.
GCCCTCATCCACATGCACTCTCACGGGCTACACCACTTCTCTCTCTCATACTCATGCCGCTCTCTCAATGCGGCGTACATGCAGGAATACTCTACCCATTACTCACGGGTTCCCCATCGCACAACCTACTATATTCTCTTTTTCTCTCTTTTCTCCTAATAAAGCTCACACTCAAAGTTCTCTACTCTTTCTCTAATGCATAATTAATGCATATGGATGATTCATGCTCATTAATGCACTCATGAAATGCACAAATGCAATGTTGCATCAAAATAGTCATTCTGCATAGGTCACACTCAAGAAGGCATAACTTGAGTTATACATATCGAATTGCTACGATTTGGATCTTTTTTCAAAGCTTAGAGACAGGGCTACAACTTTTATGTTTTGGTCTCAACCCAGTTTAATCTGTAAGATGCCCAAAAATCACTCAGAAGGTCATGGCTGTGACAGGGCAGTTTTCACTTAGGCTTTTCACTTAGGCATTTCATCCAACATAATGCATGCATACTTTAATTCTATTTTTGATACATCTCTACTTCTTTTTTTAACCATCCATTCATGGAGCAAAACTCCTCCACAATAAATCTAAACATGGCCAAGAAAAACACTTCAAATATTCTACTTAAATTCTTTCTAAATGTAATCAAACTTCACTTGGTTACCACAACTTCATTTCTACTTCTCATGGCTCAAATCTTCTCATCGAAAGCCATCAACTCATCAATAATATCATTCTTAACAATCAATCTCAAGCTCAATAATATCATTCTTAACAATCAATCTCAAGCTCATAAACATAAGCATACATATCAATCATTTGATTGCTTGAACCTTAACTTGTGGGAACGGGTAACTTCCTCGCCCTGGTTTTGCTGCATGCCGAATGTTGGTCAGGATAATTTGTCCCACATCTATATTCTTTCCTGTGGCAATAGAATACAGCAGTAATGCCTTCTCATACGTCACCGTGTTATAGTGAGTCTTCGACATCATCCTCGTACAAATAAAGTATTACCACAACCGAGCCACCAGTGTCAAGTTAGTTCCCTTGATGCTCTTTTTACCCTTTTTTGAAACCTCCCAAATGGTGTTCGGTTTTGCTATAGCCTAAAGGATTACCTCATCCCTTTTCTGTGTCTTCCTAAATTCCTCATACTCATCATGGTAAATGTTAGGCAATTTATAAAATTCATGGATGACCTTCGCAGTAAATGCCACATCATTACCCCTCACAAACATAGTATCAGATTCACAATCCGGAAGGTTGGCATAAAATTCTCTCACTAGCTGCTCTACCACCGCTTGTGCAGGTGCACTCATAAACAGTCCCCAATGTCTCCCTTGACTCCAATCCATATCCTGGCTCGCGGTTAATTCACACTCAGGGATAAATCTTTTATCTTTCCTTTGGGCTGCCCCTTCATAGTGTGTCCAAGCCTGATCACTCACAAATCGGTTGTCCACTTTCTTTCCTTTTCATTTTCCCTTGGACAACACTTTGAGCGGCATTTTTCTAAACTCTAAATCAACTCACAAATTCAACTTAAAAACTCAACTCAACTCGCCCTGTGACAAACACAATCAACCCTGCAGTAAAACAACACTTCCAAAAATTTGCACTTAAACCCCCAAACTGCAATTTTTCCAAACTCAACCAAACGCTCCAAAATTTAAAATCCACACTCCTCAATATCACAATATTCAAAATCAACACTTCCTCCAACTCAAATCCACGCACAATATCACCAAAATTCACAAATTCAACCACAATCAAAATTTTCAAATCCACAAATCTAAACTAGAAAAATTGAGATTAAAAGCTTAGGGAACTTGAAATCTTACCAAAACAATGGAGTATTCGCCACCAATTTAGCCAAAAATCACCTAGATTGCAAAATCCCCAATTTCTTGAACCCACAAATTTCTTCAATTTTCCGCAAAGATCTTGGTTAGATCGAGTTTTTTTGGTGTTTAGAAAGGTTAAGGAGTGAGAGACTTGGCTGGGCAATCACTGGGAAGTCTCTGGATTGAAGTTGGAAAATTTTTCTCTCAAATGGCTTTGAAAAGTTTTGTGAAAAAATGAAAGGTCACGCATGCTTTTATAAAAACCAGTTTTCGCTACAGCGAAGAGTTCTTCATTTTCAAACCCTAAAAACAACCCAGTTTGTCTTCGTCGCAGCGAAAAATTACAGTAGTGAATCGCCCCGACGAAGAACTTTCTTCGCCGCGGCGAAATTACCCTTTATGATTTTTGCCCAACTTGCTTTGCTGCAGCGAAACAAAATTCTTCGCTGCAGCGAAAAAATACAAAGACGAATCGCCTTGGCGAAAAAGATATTTCGCTGCGGCGAAGTCTGGGACTTTTCGAATTCCAAATTTTCACAAATGTGCTTCGCCGCGGTGAAAATTGTACAATTCCGTTTTCCGCCTTGATTCGATAACTCACCTGAAACGCCCAAAAACAAGAAAATTAGACTTCATCTACAATTATAAGAAAACTAAACAATTAAAAATAAACAACAACAAATGAAAACACTTGGGTTGCCTCCTAAGGAGCGCTTGTTTATAGTCGAAAAGCTCGACTCTTTTAAGTTCTCATGTTGGAATGTTGAGCCGGAAAGGAATTGACTTGCAACTCATACTCCGTCGATGTTTGGCTTCAACCTCTGGCCATTGACCTTAAATGTGCCTTTTTCTTTATGTGACACCTCCACCACTCCGAATGGGTACACTCTTGTAATATGAAGGTTCCGGACCATCTTGACCTAAGTTTTCCTAGGAAAAGCCTAAGTCTAGAGTTAAACAACAACACTTTCTGACTCACTTCAAAGTTCTTCTTCTGGATATGCTTGTCATGCCACTTCTTGGTCTTTTCCTTGTACATTCTAGCATTCTCATAAGCTTCTTGACGAAACTCATTAAGTTCATTCAAAGTCAGCATCCTTTCTTCCCTAGCAGCTCGTAAATCCATGTTGAGCTGCTTTATTGCCCAATAGGCCTTATGCTCGAGTTCTACCGGCAAGTGACATGCCTTCCCATAAACCATCTTGAAGGAAAACATACCAATCGGAGTCTTAAATGCAGTTCAGTAGGCCCATAATGCATCATCCAATTTCTGTGACCAATCTTTCCTAGATGCATTAACTGTCTTTTCTAAAATTCCCTTCAGTTCTCTGTTTGACAGTTCCACTTGCCAGCTGGTCTGTGGATGGTAAGGTGTTGCAACTCTATGTTTTACCCCATACTTTCCCAACAGGGCATCAAATTGCCTATTGCAAAAGTGCGATCCTCCATCACTAATGATTGCTCGTGGTACTCCAAATCTTGAGAAAATATTCTTTCTCACAAAATTAATCACTACCCTAGCATCGTTAGACGGCAATGTAACTGCTTCCACCCACTTTGATACATAATCCACTGCTACCAAAATGTATGTGTTCCCAAAAGAATTTGGGAAAGGACCCATGAAGTCAACTCCCCACACATCAAACAGCTCAACTATAAGGATGTTGTTCAACGGCATCTCATCCCTCTTTAAAATATTACCACTCCGTTGATATTGGTCGCATTCCTGAACCATCTGAAAAGAATCCTTAAAAAGGCTTGGCCAGTAAAACCCAGATTGAAGAACCTTGGCTGATGTCCTAACTCCTCCAAAATGGCCACTTACTTCCCTCTCATGATAATGCCTTAGAATACTTTCCATTTCCTCTTCCGGAACACACCTACATATCATCTGATCAGCATAGTGTCTATAAAGGAATGGCTCTTCCCAAAAATAGTATTTCAAATCTAAGAAAAACTTCCTCTTTTGTTGGAAGGTCATGCCAATGGGGAGCACTCTCGCTGACAAGTAGTTTGCAAAATCTGCATACCACGGTGCTTCCTCCACTCTCATCAATTTCTCATCCAGGAAAGTTTCTTTGATTTGGGTTTCTTCTGCATTTCCCTGAATTGGTCGTTCAATCCTTGACAAATGGTCCGCTACCACATTTTTCGACCCTTTCTTATCTCGTATCTCCAACTCAAACTCTCGTAGCAATAGGATCCATCTTATCAGCCGAGGTTTCGCTTCTTGCTTTGCCAATAGGTGCTTGAGTGTTGAATGGTTTGTGTAGACTATCACCTTGGCACCTAGCAAATATGAACGAAATTTATCAAAAGCAAAAACCACAGCCAACAATTCTTTTTCAGTGGTGGTGTAATTCAATTATGCATCAGTGAGTGTTTTGCTAGCATATTGAATTACGTGCAACACTTTGTTTTTCCTCTATCCTAACACTACTCCTAAAGCAAAATCACTAGCATCACACATCAATTCAAATGGTAGTCCCCAATCGGGGACTACAATAATAGGTACAGATACTAATAACTTTTTTAGAGTTTGATAGGCATGCATGCATTCATCATTAAAATCAAAAGCAACATCTTTAATCAATAAATTGCAAAGGGGTTTAGAAATCTTAGAAAAATCCTTGATGAACCGTTTATAAAACCCCGCATGCCCCAAGAAACTTCGAACTGCTTTAACATTGGAGGGTGGTGGCAGCTTCTCAATCACGTCTGTCTTTGGTCGATCCACTTCTATTCCATCCTTTGAGATTCTATGACCAAGCACTATTCCCTCCTAGACCATGAAGTGGCACTTCTCCCAATTGAGCACCAAGTTCATCTCCTGACATCGCTATAAAACAAAAGAGAGATTAGATAAGAAATTATCAAAGGACGAACCAAAAACAGAGAAGTCATCCATGAAGACTTCTATAAGCCGCTCCACCATAACTCCAAAAATCAACATCATGCATCTCTGAAACGTGGCTGGTGGATTGCACAAACCAAAGGGCATCCTTCAGTAAGCAAAGGTGCCATATGGGCAAGTGAAGGTCGTCTTCTCTTGATCCTCAGGAGCGATGGCAATCTGATTGTATCCCAAATAATCATCCAAGAAAAAATAATAAGCATGCCCTACCAATCTCTCCAACATCTGATCAATGAAAGAAAGTGGAAAATGATCCTTCCTTGTCGCTTCATATAATTTTCGGTTGTCAATGCACACTCTCCAACCTATGACCGTCCTAGTTGGTATCAATTCATTGCTCTCATTCTTTACCATTGTGATACCTCCTTTTTTTGGAACCACTTGCACCAGACTCACCCATGGACTATCAGAAATGGGACAAATTATTCCCGCATCTAGAAGTTTTACCACCTCCTTTCTCACCACTTCCTTTATCGAAGGGTTCAATCTTTGTTGTGGTTAAACTCTAGGCTTGACATCATCCTCCATGAATATCATATGCATGCAAAAAGATAGAGAGATGCCTCTAATATCTGAAATAGTCTATCCAATTGCTGATCGATGTTCTCTCAAAACCTGAATCAATTGCTCTTCTTCCAAATTGCTCAACTTTGAACTGATGATTACTGGGAATGTTTCCGATTCCCCAAGATACACGTATTTGAGGTGGGAAGGTAAGGGTTTCAATTCAAGCTTTGGAGGTTCCTCATTTCTTTCCTTTGCCTTCTTTTTCTCAAAATCAAATTCCTCAAATTCAAGATCTTGGTTCTCATCAATCGACTGAAGTGCTTCCAACAATCTAGCACATTCATTCTTTGCCAACTCATCTACCTCTATTGTTCTTGATTGGGTAATACACGCTTCTAGAGGTAGGTGTGGAATGTTCTCTTCAATGACCTCTGCTACTAGTTTATCTACCACATCAACACTAAAGCACGAATCCGACTCGGATGGAAACTTCATAGCTTCAAACACATTGAACGTTACTATTTCATCTTGAACCCTCAACAGTAACTTTCCTTCTTGCACATCAATGAGTGCTCTTCCCGTGGCCAAAAATGGTCGACCCAAAATAAGAGGCATTTCCTTATCCTCCTCCATGTCCAATACAACAAAATCTGCCGGAAAGATAATCTTGTCCACCTTCACCAACACATCTTCAACTAAACCCCTTGGATGTTTTATGGACCTATTTGCAAGTTGCAACAACATGGTCGTTGGTTTCACTTCACCAATTCCCAATCTCCTGAAAACAAAAAAAGGCATTAAATTGATGCTAGCACCTAAATCACATAAAACTCGATCAAAAGTAACATCTCCTATAATGCAAGGAATAGTAAAACTCCCTAGATCTTTGAGTTTTATGGGTAGCTTCTTTTGGAGAATGGCGTTATACTCTTCTATCAGCATCACTATTTCCTCATCCTCTAACTTCCTTTTGTTTGATAAAATCTCCTTAAGAAATTTCACGTAGCTCGGCATTTGTTGCAATGCATCTGCAAAAGGAATGTTAATATGCAATTTTCTAAATATTTCAATGAATTTGGAAAACTGCTTATCCTAATTATTTTTCTTTAGTCTTTGAGGAAATGGCATAGGGGAAGTGTGATGTGCCAATTCTGGTGGTATCTCGGGGAATGACAATTTCTCTTTCTTCTATCTTTGCCTCACTTCTCGTTTTTGTTCTTCTTCCCTAGAACTTGATGGTTTCTCTTCAACAACTATCTCTTTATCTATTTCCTCATCAAATTCTTCCTTTTCCTTTGGTGGCTTTTCTTCTTCTCTTGATTTTTCCACCTCTTCCAAAACTGTCCCACTCCTCAAAATTATTGCATTTGCTTGCTCATGTGGGTTAGTCACTGTGTTGCTTGGTAAAGGCCTTTGTGGTCTCTCATTTAGCTTTTTAGCTAATTGCCCCATCTGTACCTCCAAGTTCCGAATGGATGCCCTTTGATTTCTAAAATTCGTTCTAGTCTCATTCATAAAACCTGTGGTCTCTTGCATAAACTTCTCAAACATGTCCTCCAATTTTGTCACTCTTGGGTCTCTTGGTTGATTGTTCACCCCTGTTTGGTTAGTTGGCAATGCTCTTTGGTTCCATTGATTATTTTGCTGGTTCTGATTGCCCCAAGATAGATTTGGATGATTACTCTAACCAGGATTATATGTGTTGGAATATGGATTGTTTGGTTGCCTCTGATTTCCTGCCAAGTAGTTAACCTGCTCTGATGATGACGATGATGAAGCAAATGTGTTCCCCACTTGACAGTCACTGCTCACGTGATTACCTGCACAAAAATCACAAGTTAGTTGAGGAGCTTGAATGGAATTTACCTGTATACTTCCTAATTGTTTCTGAAGTGCTGTCAGTTAGGCTGAAATGGCTGTATATGCATCAACTTCACGAAGACCCATAGAATTCTTCGGTTACACCCTCTCATTAGGTCTTTGATAATTGTTGCTTGCCATTACCTCAAGCAACTCGTGAGCTTCTTCCGAAGTCTTATTCTATAGTGCTTCTCCCAAGGCTGCATCTACCATAGTTTGCACATTCACCATCAATTCATTATGAAATGATTGGACTTGCATCCAAAATGGCAACCCATGATGTGGACACCTTCTCAGTAATTCTTTGTATCTCTCCCAAGCCTCATACAATGATTCTAAATCTTCCTGTAGAAACGATGTGATATCATTTCTCAGCTTTGCTGATTTTGTTGGAGGAAAGAATTTGGTCAGGAACTTCTATGCTAAATCGTTCCATGTTGTGATCGTTCCTATTGGTAATGCCATTAACCATCCCTTAGCTATATCCTTCAATGAAAATAGGAATAGTCTCAATCTGATTGCATCATCTGACACTCCGTTTGACTTGAAAGTATCACAAATCTCCAAAAAATTGGCAATGTATAGATTTGGATCTTTCTTCAAATCCTCCTTGAACTATACCGATTGCTGGATCATCTGGATGATTGCTGGCTTTATCTCGAAGTTGTTGGCTTATACCGCTGGTCTAGTAATACTCGACCCACTGCCTTCAACTGTGGGAACAGAGAATTCCCTCAGTGTTCTATTCTCTGCCATCTCTACAAGTATTACTTCTGCTTCAATTGTAGCTTCTCTTTCTCTTCTTTCTCTGTTCGGTCTTCGAGTGGTTCTTTCAATCTCAAGATTAACAGGAACCACTGGCTAACGTCTTGCTCTTCGCATAAACTACACAGAAAAATAGAGAGAGTGAGATCACAAACTAACCTAAAAGAATAACAAAAATTAAACAAACAACAATTAAGCAAAAATAAAACTCCAATCTAGCTAACACAAGAAAAAATTAATGTTAACACAAACTCAATCCCTGGCAGCGGTGCCAAAAACTTGATGCGTGTTTACTACAACATGCAAAAATAGCAAGTGCACTAGTCGCACAAAGTAATAAAGTGATGAGCGAGTATCATTCCCACAAGCATTGGTTGCTAAGCACTAAGTTTTCTACTGTTTTCAAGTTGGAGCAATCGAATTTGTTTGGATTAATGGGAGAAAATTAAACTTTAAACTAAAACAGAAATTTCTAAATATTCAAAACTAAATTATGAAAGCAAGGTTAGAAACAAGGTAACATCAATTTAAATAAACGGGTAGGGTTTTGACTTCATTCGGACTCTATGGATTAAACCTACAGATTATGTTATTTCCATATACATTGATTGTAAATCGACTTCTCTAAATTGTAAACATACCTTCTCAAGCTATGTTTTCCTACTTTTCCCTATTAAACTTCGGCACCCAACAATTTGAAGATTAATAGTTCTAAGCTCATTAAGCACCTAGAATCCTAGATTGATTTCATTGATTCTTAAATCTATCTCTAGCATTAAATACTACAATGATGAATACCCAAAAAGCATAACATGAATCATTTCTCAATCTCATCATGTTCATCAATTAAAAGCAATAAATCCAGAATAACCACACAATTCTTGCACTAGCATATGAAAATAATAAAAATCAATTGCTCAATCCATGATAATCCGAACTAAATCAAAACCCTAACACAAAATTGGTTAGTTCATAGCTAAATCAATACAATAAGCAAGAAAAACAATAAACACAAAGTTCAACATGATAAAATGAGAGAAAAGACAAGAAATCTCCCCTAGTTGTAGAATCCACCAGATTCAATCCCAAATCTTCTCACTTTTCAACACAATTTTGTCAAATCTAAAACTAAGAAGATGAAAAAGCTGCTCTAGACTAAGAAAAGCACGACCTCATTTCAAAATGGTAAAGTTTCGCTTTTATACCTCGCCCAAAAACCTAAAACTTTGCCTAAAAATGAAATTGTGTGTTTTAACAAAACTGAAAATTGCAGACTTTGCCGCGGCGATGAAGTAAATGTAACTCTCGAGCGTGACTCATTTCGCCGCGACGAAGAACAAACTTCGCCGCGGCGAATCTTCATGAATAATTCTGAAATTACATAATTGCCCTCCGCTTGCTTCTTTGCTTGAATCTTCAATCTTCGATGCTCTCCCATGGAAACAAACTTCATAGTGCTTTACTTTGCTTCAAAACTCTCCCAACTTCTGAGATCCGCTTACTTCTGAGTCCAGAAACTCCAATTCGCTCATTATTTGCTCAAAATGTCCATTTTGGCCTGAAACACAAAATGTAAAGAATTATGTAGCAATTCAGGCATAAATGAACTAAGAAGTATCTAAAATCCACCCTAAAAGCCTAATAAAAACAGTATAATTCTTGGATTATCATTTGGTCGACGTTCTTCACACTTAGACATTATTACCTGTGTCACCTGCCAAAACTCAGAATATAAAAAGTCAGGGTATAAATGTAATTTTTGCGTGGTCGTGTCACATTAAATGCTGCAGCCTTTGTCAGTTATGCTTCGTCGTGCATGGGCGATAACAACCGTTCATGCACGAAGTTGAGCAATCGTGCGACGACAGTTATCATTGTAATCAATCTGACGGTTCGTCGTACCTCGTGGATGGTCGACACGTGGCCACATCTAAGGGCTGAGATTGCTCAACGAACAAAAGACTAGGATCAGTTGTAAGTCGATGGTCAAGATTGAACTCTGCCCTTTCATCTTCCATGCAAAAATCACTATAAAAGGTGGCGAATATTGTTAGAATAGCCACTCTGAAAGTTCTTCCACCCTCTTGCTTTTCTTTGTCATTACTCTTTCGTCGTCACGATGGTCATTCCTACGAGTTCTCAACACTCTTCTTTATTCTGGTAAGACTTCTTTCTCTTCCTTGCTCATTTTTCTTACTTTTCTGCTAAAGGGTGGCTGCTGTAGTGGCCACATTGGATGTTTTAAGGTTTTAGTAGGGCTTTTAGGGTGCATTTCTGGCAGTCTCGGGTTTTAACGGGGTTTAATCGCGGTGGCCGCAGATGTCCTAGGTAGGTCGCACGACTTCGCTGTGTTGCGCGAGCTATTTCAGGTGCTTGAGATAGAAGCGAATGTGGAATGGTCACCAAGTTGTTCAAGCTCTAACACATGTTTGCTTCTTTTTTTAGGTACCTAGAGTCGAGTTACAACCATGTCCTTGTCCAGCAGTCGCACAATAGATTGAATGTTCGATTCACCGGTTCGCTTGGTAGCACTAGGGGATGTGTCCCCGAGATATCCAAAGAGTTTGTCGCTAGAAGCTCGGACCTCGATGCTACGGGCTTGTTCGACCGTGCTTCGGTCCAACTGGCTCATTCCCCACTGCCTCCAGCTCATAGGCTACAAAAAAAGCCACAATCCTCGATCACCCTCGGGGATCTTGAACGTATCAGGGCGACCAATGTGCTGCAGCTCAACCTGATGGTCCTAAGAGAACACTCTCGGAAGAATCCTCCAGCTGGATGGGTGACAATTTTCGAGACTCTCCTTAGGTGCGGGGTATCCATTCCCCCGTACCCATTCATCAATAAAGTGTTAAGGCGATTCGACATCGCTCCTCTCCAACTGACGGCCAACTCTTACTTGATCATTACTGAGGTATACATCACGTACATGATCGCTAAGCTAGGCAGGCCATCTGTGAAAGAGTTTGTCCACTTGTACAGGCTCAAAAAGGGGCAAGGCCAGATGTACTAGCTTTCCAAGGCCAGGAAAGTACATTTCAACGGGTTGGTCGATGTCCCAAAGAAAGTCCTACATTAGGATTCCCAATTCTTCTTCTACGAACCCGGGACAAGCGGTGTCTTCACTCCGGAAGCGAGTAAGGCTTTGCTTGCTCGCATACGCGAGGACAAGTTTCAAGCTTTGCTTCATTATCTAACCAAATTACTTTCTATTGCAGTTAACGTCGAGCAGAACTATCTCCCAATAGCGAGCTTGCAAAGGCTGCGGCGTTTCAGCAATCTTCCTAGCAATTCGCGCAACGTCCACGAGCTTCTTATGCTTTCTCACCTAAAAGCGTATGGCTTTTGTAGGGACAAGGCCAGATTTTTAGCGCTTTTGGAAAAAGGTTAGTTGTTGCTTACTCACATTTGATTTCCCACACAAATTGATTGCTAACTCGTTTCCCTTTTTTCGTTGCAGAAATATGGGCCGAAAAACCCAAAAGCTTTAAGAAGAAAATGACAGCCTCGATGGCTGCCCAGATTGTGCCGGCTGTTCTAGTGACAAAACAGCCCACGGATGCTACCAGCATGAAGCACGCCAAAGGCGAGCTTGTGGAAGGCCCAAGTGCAAAGAAATCTGCGACTACCTCTAAGGTGGTTGGTGAGAAGAGCACCACCGAGCCCCTTAAGGGGCCAACGAAGAAGACGTCTGAGCCAACTATAGGCTCGAGAAATGGTAAAGCACCCAAGCAGCATAATGGCTCAGGGAAGAAGAATGTTATTGAGCCTCATGGGTGCTCGAGCAAAGAGGTCGCCATGTTGGTTGGTGGCATTCAGAAAAGCACAACCAAAAGCTTTGCTAAGAAGAAGCCCACCCCTGTAGGTGCGGCAACTACTCTAAGGTGGACTAGACTTGGCTCGTCCAAGCCAAAGGATGGGGAAACAGGCGAAGTGACCGAGGCTAATGTCGACACTTTGATAGACCAACTCCTCGACCATATCGGTGTTGGGGCCACGGTGGCCAGGGATTGCGTCACACCATGAACATTCACGGCCGTTAGAAACTCGGCTCCCTCCCAGATATTGGCCTTAACCTGTAACTACATGGCTAAGGTACTAGTAGCTCGCTTCCTTTTTTTGAATGCTATTTTTGTTTCTAGCTCGCTTCTAACCTTTTCGCTTTCAGGTTGCCATGGCAAGCCGACTTCTGTACAAAGAATATGGTCAAACCTTGGAGGGAACTCACAAGGGATGGATACTGGCGAAGACAATAAAGGAGGATACCTTGGCCAAGGTCGAGGTTGTAGAGAAAGAAAGGGAGACTAGGCAAGTCGAGCTTGATTGCCTTAAGGAGGAAGTTGTGGTCTTTGGGGTCAAGGAAAAGGAGTTCCTTAACAAACTCAAGGCAAGCGAGGTTGCTCGGGGTAAGGCTGAAGCTAAGGCAGCAGAGGCCGACCAGAGTTTGGCTCAACACCAAGGAGCTAATAACAAGCTAAACTTTGAGCTTTCCTTGGCCTAGAAAGCAGTAGCGAGTTGGCAAGCAGACTTCACTCGACCTTACCCAAGAAACTGTAGGTCGAAAAAATGCCAAAGTTGAGGCAGAGCAACTCAGGCTTAGGATTGAGGAGCTAAACGAGGGCGTCACTACCCGATCTTGGGAGACGTCAGTCTTTCTCATGCAGAACTTATGGGAGGCTCATCCGTCAATCGACTTTTCTTTCCTTTCGTGAGCTTATCAGAAAGAGGTCGAAAGGATGCAGGTCGATGCTCAAGGGATGACCTATGTGTACTCGGATGAATCTGGGGATGACGACAAGGGCCAGGAAAAGGCGACGAGGCTAGGCCCAATCTACAGGTTGAAGACCCGGTTCCTCTGACCATAGTCCTCCCGAGCGAGATTCCCGAACAAGAGGTTGAAGATGAATGCCCTGCTCCCCCATCAACTTGAAAAATCTTGGTCTTTTTTTTTTTTTTTTTTTTTTTTTATTGCCTGAATGTAATTAAACTTTTAGTTAATGAAAGAACATTTTTCAATGTTTCTTTTTCGAGCAATGATTGTTTCATTTCTGCAGAGTCATTTAATTCATCCTAATTGGACTTTAGGACCCGAATTTTGCTCCAAGTCATGTGTAGTTTGCTTCTTTAAGAGCTTTTCAGATTTTTTGCGAAAAAATCTTAAATGCGACGTTTAGCATCAATTTTAGACTTGTCGTCCTTTTCGGGCTTTCGTTACCAAATGAAGGCCGATTTTTTTCGATGTGCTTTTTCTTAGATTTTTCCAAGTTTAACTTCGTCGACCTAGGATTTTCAATCCCGATTTATGTGAGGAAACTAATGCTACAATAAACTTCGATTTTAGACTTTACTGTCCCTTTCGAGTTCTTTGGTCGCCAGCTTAAAGCCAATTTCCTTCAATTTGTTTTTTCCTTGATTTTAAAACTCAAGTTTAACTTCGTTGATTTAGGATATTTTATCCTCAAAGAGTTGGATTTTGGCATGGCTTTTTCGAGATAAGTTGCCTTTCCTGGACTCTTTACTCCAAGTTTTCTTTTGGAATTCCACTGTTTAGGCCACTATTTATTGATCAGTAGTTAATTGCCGACAAACTAAAAAAATATAAATTATGAACAAAGCAAGTACTAAATAATATCTCTCTTATTGATCAAGTGTTCAGTAGTAAATAGCCTTACAAAAAATGCAGTTCATAGAAATAAATACTAGTAATACCTTCATTAGTGCTCGGCGTTCCAAGCTTGCATGATTGTTTCACCGTTTAGGCATTCAAGGTGGAAAGATCCTCGTGCGAGCTTTTCGGAGATCCTAAAGGGACCTTCCCACCTGGGTCCAAGTGCCCCCAAGTTCGGGTTTTGGGTACTCTGGACGACCTTCATGAGAACCAGATCACTCACTTGAAAGTCTCTATTTTTTACTTTGGTATTGAAATACCATTTGGCCCACTATTGATAAGAGGAGCCTTAACTGAGATTTGGCCCGATGTTCTTCGATCAAGTCTAACCTTAGGCGGAGTAGGTCTCCGTTAGCTTCTTCTTCAAAATTTTCTCTTCGGAACCAACTGATTCCTACTTTGATCGGGACCATTGCTTCACATCCATAAGACAAAGAAAAAGGGGTTTTGCCTATCGAGCTCATGGCAATCATTCTATAAGACCATAGAGTTTCTATCAGCTTGTCGACCCACCTCCCTTTAAGGTTGTCGAGCTTCTTCTTTATGGTGTACTTGATTACTTTGTTCACAGCGTCTACTTGTCCATTAGCTTGAGGTTGGTAGACAGTTGTGAAACTCTTTTTGATGTTGAGCCGCTCGCAGAAGGTCCTGAAATCTTCACTGTCGAACTGCTTCCCATTGTTGGTTATTGTTGTGTGGGGAATTCCAAACCGAAAAATGATGCTCTTATAGACAAAATCTTTCAGCCTATTCGACATTATTGTTGCCAATGGCTCGGCTTCCGTCCATTTGGCAAAGTAATCTACGAAAATAACTGCGAACTTAATGCCCCGTTTTCCCTGAGGTAAGGGGTCAATAAGGTCAATGCCCCAGATCACAAATAGCCAAGGGCTTGTCAAAGTGGTCAATTCTTGCGGGGGAGCTCGCAAAATGTCTACAAATCTTTAGCATCTGTCACATCTGCAAACGTAGTCTGCCATATCATCATAAACCGTTGGCCAATAGTATCCTTAACGGAGCACCTTGTAAGCTAGAGATCTACCTCCTGCGTGGTTTCTGCAAATTCCCTCATGTATCTCTCTTAGAACATAATTTGCATCTTCGTGGTCAATACATGGCAACAATGGTACATTGAAGCCTCGCTTGTACAATCTATCGTTGATGAGTGTGTACTAAGCTGATTTTGTGCAGAGTGTTCTAGTTTCGATTCTATCCTCTAGCAGAGTGCCATCCTTTAAGTAGACGATGATTGCATCCATCTAGCTATACCTTTGACTTGTGGCTAACACTTGATCTTGTGAAGCAGAGATGCTTGGTTTCAGGAGGAATTTAACTGGGATTGAATCAGCCTTCTCATTGTTCATTGCAGAAGCCAAGTGAGCTAGTGCATCTGCCTGCAAGTTTCTCTTCCTTAGGATCTAGTGGATGGTAAAAGATCTAAACTGTTTGAGCTTAGTCTCCACTTGTCGGAGGTAGGATGCCATCCTATCTTCCTTTGCCTGGTATTCCCTAGTAACTTGATGGACCATGAGCTGTGAGTCACTATAGATCTTGATGGATTCTGCCCCCATTTCCCTGGCGAGACGAAGACCTACGAGCAATGCCTTATATTCAGCTTCGTTATTAGAGGTGTTGAACTCGAATCTTACCGCGGCTATGATTGGATCTCCCTTCGGACTTTTGAGTAAGAGGCCTGCTCCTGTTCCTTTCTCATTCGAGAAGCCATCTATATACAGAGTCTATAGCCATATGTCGTCACTCTTTGGTTTCTGTTGCTCGATCTCTCCTAAGGTATCTACCTTTGGCGGGCTTGACTCGGCGTCTAGCTGATAGGAGAACTCTGATATAAAATCTGCCACAGCTTGGACTCTGATCGACGTCCTTGGGATGTACTTGATGTCGTGCTGACTCATCTCCATTATCCATTGGATCAGTTTATTCGATGCCTTGGGCTTTTGCATTATTTTCTTCAAAGGGAAGTTTGTCAGCATATGGATGGAGTGTGCTTGGAAATAGGTCGTAGCTTCTTGGCGGCAACAACAAGGGCGTATGCAAGCTTTTCCATCTCTAGGTACCTTGTCTCTGTGTTGAGCAGTCTTTTGCTATATAGTACACTAACCATTGTATTCCTCCCTCTTTGCGTACCAACGCCATGCTGATAGTGGATTTGGATACCGACAAATATAGTAGTAGTGGCTTACCCCAAATGGGCTTTGACAATATGAGGGGCTATCCGAGGTGTTTCTTCAGCTCCTAGAAGGCTCTTTCACACTCCTCTATCCAGTTGAAACATTTCTTCCCCTTCAAGGCATCAAAAATTGGTAAACACCTGTCCGTGGCTTGGGTAACGAACCTGTTGAGCGTAGCCACACATCCAGTCAGACTCTATACCTGTTTAATGCCAGTCAGGTTTTTCATGTCGAGCAAGGCCTGAATCTTCTCCAGGTTAGCTTCTATACCCCGTTGGTTTACGAGGAAGCCTAGGAATTTCCCTGAACTCACTCCAAAAGCACATTTTAATGGATTAAGCTTCATTTGTTACTTTCTAAGGATGTCGAACATTTCCCCCAGGTGCTCAATATGACTTTCGGTGACCTTTGATTTGATGAGCATATCGTCGATGTATACTTCCATGGAATAGCCCATTTGATTGGCGAACATCTTGTTCACTAGGCGCTGGTAGGTAGCGCCTGCGTTCTTGAAGCTAAATGGCATAACCCTATAACAATAAATTCCACGGTCAGTAATAAAAGAAGTATGCTCTTTGTCGGGCTAGTACATCGGGATTTAGTTATATCCCAAGTACGTGTCCATAAAGCTAAGTAGTGCATTTCCTACTATCGCATCTACAAGCTGGTCGATCCGTGGTAGCGGAAAGTTGTCTTTTGGATAGGCTTTGTTTAGATCCATGAAGTCGATGCAAGTTTGCCACTTGCCATTCGGCTTCTTGACTAGGACTGTGTTAGCGAGCTAGTCCAAGTACTTGACTTCCCTGATGAAGTTGATTTCTAGGAGTTTGTCGACTTCATCTTTGAGCGCTTGAGAGCACTCTGCATCCATGACCCTACTTTTTTGTCTTATGGGTCGAGCCTATGGGTCGAGGTTTAACCTATGGCATATCATCTCGGGGCTGATCCCAACCATATCAGCATGCACCCACGCGAATACGTCGAGGTTCTTCTCCAAAAACTCGACCAGATTATCGGCCATCACCCTACTCAAGCTGCTGCCAATCTTCAGTATGCGAGTTGGATCCTCTTCCCTAACACTTACTCCTATCAGCTCCTTAGTTGGTCCCGCGGTGTGCTCCTCTTTGTGGCTGTGAGGATCTATGGTGTCTTCTACCGGTTCGGGGTTTGGCTTGGATTTTGCGATAATCATGGTCTTTGGGTGCGACCATTTCTGTGTGGCATTTATGGCCCAATTATAACATTCCCGTGATTCTCTTGTGCAGCTCCTGATTGTCGTGACTCCCCTGGGAGTCAGAAATCTCATTGCTTGAAAGCGCACCGACGTGGCCACGCTTGAATCATCCAGGATTGGCCTTCCAAAGATGATGTTATACGTGGTCGGGCAGTCTACCACTAGGAATTCGGCCATAATAATTCTGACCTTCGGTTCGGCCCCCAGAGTTACGGGAAGGTCGGCAGTACCTTTAGGAACTAGGATGTTGATGCGTTGGAACTACAACATGCAATGTATAGCAAGTGCACTAGTCGCACAAGTAATAAAGTGATAAGTGAAGTATCGTTCCCACGAGGATTGTTTGTTAAGCACTAATTTTTCCTAATTGTTTTCAAGTTGGAGAAACCGAAAAGTGTTGGATTTACGGGAGAAACTTAAACTAAATTGAAACCAAAATTTACTAAGTAATTCAAAGGCTAATTAATGAAAGCAAGATTAAAGCAAGAGTAATATCAAGTAAAACAAACGGTTAGGGTTTTGACTTCCTTAGGATTCTATGAATTAATTCTACAAATCATGCTACTTCTACACTCACATGCACGGATTGTAAATCGAACTCCCTAATGTGTAAAACATACCTTCTCATGCTATGAATTCCTACTTTTCCCTATTAAACTTCCGCACCCAACAAATCGAAGATTAATAGATCCAAGTTCATTAAGCTAATGGAATCCTAGATTGATTTCATTGATTCTCAAACCTATCTCTAACTTTCAATACAACAATGGTGATTACCTCAAGAAGCTCATACATGATTCATTTCTCAATCTCATCATGTTCAATAAATAAAATCAATAAAAACCAGAATAATCGCATAATCCATGCACTAGAATGTAAAAACAACAATAATCTATTGATTAACCATATAAATCCGAATTACATCAAAACCCTAACCCAAAGTGAGTTAGTTCATAATGAAATTAATACAAATTGTAAGAAAAACAATAAACACAGCGGTCAACATGTTCAAACAAAGAGAAAAAAGTAAAGATCTCCTCTAACTGATGAATCCACAAGGTTAAATCTCAAATTTTCTCTTCTTTTCCCCCAAAATGTCAAAGTTGCTCTAAACCAAAGCGAACCCTTCTCAAAATGTCTAAGTTTTTCTTATATAGTCTGCCCAAAAACCTCAAAACTTTCCTAAAATAAAACTGTGCATTTTAATGAAAACCTGAAAATCGCAGACTTTGCGACGGCGAAGAATAAACTTCGCCGCGGCAACGAATTCCCGAGAGTTTATTGCTGTGGCGAAGAAAGAACTTCGCCGTGGCGAACCTTGCTGAACAATTCTAAAATTATAGAATTGCCCTCTGCTTGCTTCCTTGCTTAAATCTTCAATCTTCGATGCTCTCCAATGAGAGCAAGCTTTATAGTGCTTCAAATCCGCTTCAAAACTTCTCCAAATTCTGATATTCGCTCGCTTCTGGGTCCAGAAACTCGATTCCGCTCATTATTCGCTCCAAGTGCATGTTTTGGCCTGAAACATAAAACATATGAAATTAAATTGCAATTCAGGCAAAAACGACATAAGAAGTATCCAAATCCGACAAAAAAGCCTCAATAAAACAGTATAATCCTCGGATTATCAAATACCCCCAAACTTAAGACATGCTTGTCCCCGAGCATCTGGTACAAAACACGACAAAAAGAAAAACAAGTAACAAACAAAAACGCAAAACAAAAAAATTGAAAATGAAATTAGAAAAATTAGACTCAGACTCAAACACAACGAACTGCCTAGAATTTATACAAGTCTAACAAATTGTTAAAAAATTATTATTGGAAAATGCTCAACACTCCAAGAAGTTATAAGTTGAATTGACTATCTTTCTCTATTGGTCCCTTGAGTAGGTAATCCGCATTTCAGTCCACATTCCAACTTCCTGGATTATTTTATGCAGGAATGCAAAGTTTATCAAATGGTGGCAAACTCCATAAGCCTAAGTATCGAACTACTCTCCACTAATGAGGATTAGACATCACTAAAGATCAAAAGGTCTTTACAGGCTTGTAATGTTAGGCTCGACTAGTGGGCTCCAAAGAAAAGGAAAAGGTAAACAAAGCAAGAGAACTCAGTTTCCTTTAAGCAAACACTAAGAACTACATCAACTTCCACTTTCTTTCTCAACCACCGCTCAAGGTGTCAACCATTTTATAACCCTCAAACATGTGCACTTCTTATTTTTTTAATTCTGAAATGCAACTTTCAAATTCTTTTTTTTTTTTTTTTTTTTTTTTTTTTTTTTTTTTTTTTGTGCCCTTCTCACGACCCCTCCAAACTATTCTTTTAGTTTTCACACAACTCTCCAACTCTTTGTGTTTCCATTAGGTTCAGAATTCTCTTAAGGGTTGTGAAACGTGTTTAGGGTGAAAGGTTTGGGCATTATTGGTTTCACAAGAAACATAGGACAATGATGATTTCATAAGGCTTAAATAGGTGACTAGGGATAAATTTTCATGGTCGACTGGAAAGGCTCAACCGTTTCAAAAGACTGCCTAAATCACTTCCTCAATAATGTCTATTCCTAAAATTTCGCCTCAAGCACTTCTCAACTAGGTTCTAGAGTCTACCAACATTATCAAGACTTCACCTAACCACATAAAATGAATCTAAGCATGCTGAAATAATGAAAATGATGGTTGAATCACTCAACAAACCTCAAGCTAAATCAAGTCAACCAACCTAAACTTGAAGCAATGCTTAACATTTTTCAAAAATAAAATCCCAACAATCCTATTCTCATCATAGACTTATGCAATTCATCATTGGCACAACAATACAAAACAAGAAAACAACTAAACACAAATCAAAATTTCGAATTTTCCTACCCCCAAACTAAAGATGACATTGTCCTCAATGTCACATTATGCACAATTTAGGAATAAAAAAACTTGTATTTAAAAAGGTACAAGATAGTTCCCTGATTAATCCGTGAAATCTGAGTTTCGTTCAACAGCATGCACACCCGTTCCTTAGCTTTCTGATGAAAATGCAAAATGACATTTTTACCCCTCTTAATGTCTAGTATTTTACACTTATTTGTTGCCTAAATTTACTCATTATTATTCTATTTTGATTTAGGAGGCAAATGGAGGCGTTAAATGCAAAACGGAACTAATTAGGTGAATTCGGATAGTTTCGACATCGCTTCGTAATCTAGGCATAACTCTCTCATCCGAGATCCGATTGAGATGATTCAAAATGCTGTGGAATCCTAAGAAAGAGATCTACAACTTTTATGTTTTTTGTTTGGAGAGATACTCACTGAATCAAGGTTTTAATTGGGCTTGAAATTGATGCACCTGCACTACTAACGTTCTGGAACATTCCGCCTTGTCATGCAATTCAAATAGGCAGTTTATTGTTGGAAGTTTTGAAGACCTGTTGCATGCAAGTTACAGATAGACACACCACTTTCCTATTTTATTTTAGGACTTTATTTTATTTTCAATTAATCAAAATCAGATTAGGTTAAATGTTATTTTAGGCTATTAGAATATTTTTAGGAGATTTAGTAGAATTCAAATACTTGAATTGGATATCTTTAAGAGGAGACGGAGATCAGATTGGAAGAGGAATACACACGCCTCTCTTTTCTCTTTTCTACAATTTTCTCTTTTGATTTTCGTGATAGCCATGAGCGGCTAATTTTCATAACTTGGTCGAAGGAAACGGAGATCTCGGAATCAATAAAACTGTGAGATCTAATCTAATTTTTAAGTGTTCAATTTATGTTTTGAGTATTGGATGTTCTTCTATGCATATTGTCATGATTGTTGCGTTTAATTACTAGGAGGCCTACTAGTTTATTATTTGTTGCAATCTACTACTAAGTTAGATATCAAATCCGTAATTGTTTATCCCTTTAACTTGTGAAATAATTAAGGTTTAAGAGTTTGTTGCATCAGGAATTATTAAATCTTAAGAAGGACATTCAACTAAATTAAATACAACTGCTTGCGTTTGTGTTGTTAAGCTTCACCGATCTCTCTAGTTCTTAAGGTTGCTACTAGATTAAACCTTTAGCGCTTGTCTAGGGTTGTTTAGTAGTAAGATTAATTAGATCGCTTGTTTCCTAATTAATTACAACTACGGAGAGATAGGAAAATAGTTCCAATGGTGAATACTCAAAATATGAATTGATATATACTTGTATCAATGATCAGTTGTAAGATTTCGATGGTGGATGTTGACTTAGACCAAGGTTCGTTATTTTGATTGATTGATTAATTTGAATTGTTGTTTTCCTGAAATGTTTCTTTTCCCGAAATTGTTTCTGTTTTTACTAAAATCCTCCCCAGCCTTGTTCACATAACATTAAACTCGGCTAGACACTCTCCGTGGGAACGATCCTTACTCACACTACTACATGTGTTTTTAGGTTTTAATCTTGGTTGCCTACGACAGCACACCACTTTCTCATCACCAAAATCTGTAAAACAATTGAAATTATGTGTTGTCCGTTGTGTTATAAAATTTCACTGACTAATATGAAAATATTACAACCAAATCTCGCTCTTACAACTACTAGGAAGTTCAAACAAAAATTAACAATCTAAAAACGAAAAGAAAATTAGTTTCAATGTTCAAAACAAAAGACAATAAAAATTGAAAATAAAAACTACAAAAACAGGTGCTCAGGTCTCATTCTTCGTCCTTGCCTTCAGTGCCCTCATCTTCTTCTTCGGAAACATTCCATTCCTCGGAATCCCAATCTTCTCATTGGAAGCTCGAAGTATCAATGTCTAGCTTGGTGCAGTAGCTGTGTTGCATATCATATAGCATCAGGTCTGCTCTGCCATCCACTATTGACGTCGTTCCATCCATTTCATCTTACCCAAAATCTGCTGTAGCAGCTCCTTTGTTGTGGATGTTGAACTGGATGTTGCGGCAGCTGCTGTGGTTCTTCGTCTTTTCGTTTCGAAGCTAGGTTCTTCTCTGGGCGGACGCTCAAGATGCTTGTTAAAGTAGTTGGTGTCGAGGATTGGGGCGGGATGGATAAATGGTTCATCATCTACCTTCTCGACTCTTGCTCAAGTGCACAGCTCAGTTATAAGATGTGGAAATGGGAAGCTCTCTCGCCTTGGTTTGGCTATGTGCTGTATACTTGTCATGATAATATTCCTCACATCCATTTTCTTTCCAGTGGCAATGGAATAAAGTAGCACTGCCATCTCAAAAGTCACTGTACTATAATGCATCTCTGGAACCATCCTCGCACACACAAAGTATTGCCACAATCTAGCCATAGGAATCAAATTCGTTCACTTAATGCTCTTTCTTCCCTTCTTCGAAATCTCCCAAGGGGTATCCGACTTTGCTATGACCTTAAGAATATCGTCCTCCTTAAACTGTCTCTTCCTAAATTCCTAATACTCATCACGGTCAATTTGAGGCAGTTTGTAGAAATCATTGATAACTAGTGTGTTGTCATAGGCAACCAAGATTAAAAACCTTCCTAACCTAACTATTGAACTATAAATAGGGTAAGCAAGGGTCGATCCCACGAAAAGTGTCTAGCCGAATTTTCGATGATGTGAATAAGGCTGGGGGGGGGGGGGGGGGTTGGGTAAAACAGAAAACAATCTTAGCCAAAAACAATTCAATTCGAAATCAATTAATATAACGAAACTTAGTCTCAGTCAACATCCACCATCGGAATCTTACAACTGATCATTGATGCAAAAGTAAGTCAATTCTTACTTTGAATATTCACCGTTGGAACTATTTTCCTATCTCTCCTTAATTGTAATTAATTAGGAAACAAGCGATCTTAATTAATCTTACCATTAAACAACCCTAGACAAGCGCTAAAGATTTAATCTAATGGCAGCCTTAAGAATAAGAGAAATCGATGAAGCTAAACAACACAAACACAAGCGGTTGTATTTAATTTAGTTGAATGTTCCTCTTAAGATTACCAATTCCTGACGCAGCAAATTATTAACCCTAATTGCTTCACAAGTTAGAGGGATCAAACAATTACGGATTTGATATCAAACTTAGCAATAGATTGCAACAAATAATCCACTAGTAGGCCTCCTAGTAATTAAATGCATCAATCATGAAGATATGCACAGAATAACATTCAATACTCAAACAAGAAAATTGAACACTAAAATAAAATAGATTAGATCTAACAATTGGTTGATTCCGAGGTCTCCGTTTCCTTCGACCAAGTTACAAAAATCAGCCACTCATGGCCATAAACAAAAACTCCAAAAAGAAAGAAAATTCCAGAGAAGAAAAGAGAGAGAGGCGTGGTGTGTGTCCTCAATCTGATCTCTCTCTCCTTTTAAACATATCCAATTCAAGTATTTGAATTCCACTAAATCTCCTAAAAAATATTCTACTATCCTAAAATAACATTTATCCTAATCTAATTAATTGGAAATAAAATAAAGTCCTAAAATAAAATAGGAAAGTGGTGATTCTGAGATGTAACTTGTATGCCACATGTCTTCAAATCTTCCAATAATAAACTGCCCAATTGATTTGCATGACAAGGTAGAATGCTCTAGGACGTCCAATGCAGATGTGTCAACTTCAAGCTCGATTACAACCTTGATACAGCGAGTATCTCTCCAAACTCAAAACATGAAAGTTGTAGATCTCTTTCTTAATGTGCCACAGAATTTTGAATCATCTCAATCGGATCTCCGATGAGAGAGTTATGCCCAGATTATGAAGCAGTGTCGAAACTGTCTGAATTCACCTAATTAGTTCCGTTTTGCAATTAACACCTCCATTTGCTTCCTAAATCAAAATAAAGTAATAATGAGTACAATTAGGCAACAAATACGTATAAAAGACTAAACACTAAGGTTGGTAAATATGACATTTTGCATTCCCATCAATAACGTTCGCATCAATTGGCACATCAATACCCCTAAAAAATACATGCCCAGGATTACACTCAAGGAAGTTGGCATAAAACTCTCTCACTATCGGTTCTATGGCTAAATGTTCAGGGTCACTCATGAATCTGTCCCACTTTCTCCCTCGACTCCATTCTTCTGCAAGGATAGTGGTTAACCCATGCTCAGCAATAAACCCCTTATCTTTTCTTTTGATTGCACCTTCATAACGTTGTCGAGCCTTTTCACTAACAAACCTATTGTCTACTTGTTTCCCTTTTCCTTTACCCTTGGAAGCTATTTTGATTGGCATGTTTGGTTTTCACTGTGAATACTCAAATGTACCCCCAAACTAAGAATTCAACCAAAAAATTCAACGCTAAGTGCCCTTACTACTGACCACAACACTCCTGAATATACACCAAAGTTTTGAAATTTTGCACCTACACCCCCAAACTAACTATTCTTCCAAACTCAAACAAAACACTCCACAATCAAAAACCCAACTTCTTCAACACCACACAAAGCAAAATCCACACTCCTTTAATCAATATCAAACCACAAACTTCACCAAAAATCCACAACTCAATTCATTCAATCAATATCTCAAAATTAAAGCACTACAAACAAAATTGATCAATTTAAAGGTTGGAGAACTCAAAATCTTACCAATCCCAAGATGAATGCACCAGTAATCTCACCAATTTTGGCCTAGATTGCAAGATCCCCAATTTTTGAAAACCAAGGGTTTCCAAAATTTTCTTCAAATTTTCGCGAAAATCTTTGCTAAAATGAGTTGATTTAGTGTTTGTGAGGGTTAAGGAGTGAGGTATAGGGATGGAAATTCACTGGAGAAGCTCTGGATTGAAGGTGGAAGTGTTTGGATCTTGGGTGGAGTTTGAAACTTTTCGCGAAAATGAAGAGTCGCGTTGAGAATTTATATAAAACAGTTTTTGCCACAGCGAAGTTCTTCATGTATACGCAAAACCCAGTTGATGCCGCGGAGAAAAATTCCAGTGAAAACGTCACCACGGCGAACTTTCCATAGCTCAATTCCGCAATACCTTCTATGCCGCGACAAAGAACATTGTCTCACTGTGGCAAAAAATTCCAGAGAAAACAATGTCGCGGCGAAGAACTTACTTCGTCGGGGCGAAGTCTAGGACCTTTCGAATTCCTTTTCTTGCAAAATGTACTTCACCACGGTGAAAACTGGAACATTTCCGCTTCTCACCTTAATTCGATAATTCACCTGAAACACCCAAAAACACACGAAATTAAAATTATTCTTATTCATAAAACAACTAAACAAATTCAAAACAATACACAAACAAACAACAAATGAAAACACTTGGGTTGCCTCCCAAGAAGCGCTTGTTTATAGTCGGAAGCTCGACTTTCTCAAGTCCTCATGTCGGGATGTCAAGTTGGATGGGAAATGACTTGCAACTCATCACCCCATCAATGTATGGCTTCAATCTCTTTCCATTGACCTTAAATGTGCCCTTTTCTTCATGTGACACCTCTACCGCCCCATATGGGTAAACTCTTGTAACTATGAAAGGTCTGGACCATCTAGACTTAAGTTTTCCAGGGAAGAGCCTAAGTCTAGAATTATACAACAAAACTTTCTGACCCACTTCAAACTTCTTCTTCTTGATATGCTTGGCATGCCACTTCTTGGTCTTTTCTTTGTAAATTCGAGCATTCTCATACGCTTTATGACGGATCTCGTCGAGTTCATTCAATTTCAGCATCCTTTCCTCCCCAGCAGCTCGTAAATCCATGTTTAACTACTTGACTGCCTAATATGCTTTATGCTCACGTTCCACCGGCAAGTGGCATGCTTTCCCATATACTAACCTAAATGGAGACATACCAATTGGAATCTTGAATGTAGTGCGGTATGCCCATAATGCATCATCTAATTTCTGTGACCAATCCTTCCTAAATGCATTAACTATCTTCTCTAAAATTCCTTTAAGTTCTTTGTTCGACAGTTCCACTTGCTCGCTGATCTAAGGATGGTATGGTGTAGCCACTCTATGTTTCACTCCATATTTTTCAAATAGGGCATCTAATTGCCTATTGCAAAAATGAGACCCCCCATCACTGATGATTGCCCGTGGTACCCCAAATCTTGAGAAAATGTTCTTTCTAACAAAGTTAACCACCACCCTGGCATCATTGGATGGCAATGCAACTGCTTCTACCCATTTCGAAACATAATCCACCGCTACCAAAATGTACATGTTCCCATAAGAATTTGGGAAATGACCTATGAAGTCAATTCCCCACACATCAAACAGCTCAACAACTAGGATATTGTTCAACGGCATCTCATCTCTCCTTGAAATATTTTCACTCCATTGACATTGGTTGCATTCCTAAACCACTTGAAAGGCATCCTTGAATAGGGTTAGCCAATAAAACCCAGATTGAAGGACCTTGGCTGCTGTCCTAGTTCCTCCAAAATGACAACCCACTTCCTTCTCATGGCAATATCGTAGAATACTCTCAATCTCCTCTTCTAGGACACACCTATGTATTATCTTATCAGTACAATGTCTATACAGAAATGGTTCTTCCTAGAAATAATACTTTAAGTTAGAGAAAAACTTCCTCTTTTGTTGGAAGTCATGCCAATTGGGAGCACTCTTGATGACAAGTAGTTTGCAATATCTACATACCCAGGTGCTTCTTCAACTCTCATCAATTTCTCATCCGGGAAGGTCTCCTTGATTTGAGCTTCCTCATCACTTCCCTGGGTTGGTCATTCAATCCTTGACAAATGATCTGCCACTACATTTTCTGACCCTTTTTTATCTTGGATCTCCAACTCAAACTCTTGTAGTAATAGGATCTATCTAATCAGCCGAGGTTTCGCTTCTTGCTTTGCCAACAGGTGTTTGAGTGCCGAATGATCCGTGTAAACTATCACCTTAGCACCTAGAAATAAGAACAAAATTTGTCAGATGCAAAAACCATGGCTAACAACTCTTTTTTAGTAGTTGTGTAATTCAACTGTGCATCAGTGAGTGTCTTGCTAGCATACTGAATTACATGCAAAACTTTGTTCTTTTTTTGTCCTAAAACTACTCCTAGTGCAAAATCACTAGCATCACACATCAATTCAAACAGTAGTCCCTAATCGGGAACTACAATAATAGGTGTAGACACTAATAGTTTCTTAAGCGTTTGAAAAGCATGCATGCATTCATCATCAAAATCAAAAGGAACATCCTTAATCAGTAAATTGCAAAAGGGTTTAGAGATTTTAGAGAAATCCTTGATAAGCCGTCTATAGAACCCCGCATGCCTCAAGAAACTCTGAACTGCCTTAACATTTGCAGGTGGTGGCAACTTCTCAATCACTTCTATTTTTGCTCAATCTACTTTGATGCCGTCCTTTGAAATTCTGTGACTGAGTACTATTCCTTTCTATACCATGAAATGACATTTCTCCCAATTGAGCACCAAATTTGTCTCCTGACATCACTGCAAAACAAATGAGAGATTAGATAAACAAAAAAGAACCAAAAACAGAGAAGTCATCCACAAAGACTTCTATGAACCGCTCCACCATGTCACCAAAGATTTACATCATGCATTTCTGAAATGTGGTTGGTGCATTGTACAACCAGAAAGGCATCCTTCTATAAGTAAAAGTGCCATAGGGACAAGTGAATGTCATCTTCTCTTGATCTTCAGGAGCAATGGCAATCTGATTATATCCTAAAAAACCATCCAAGAAACAATAGTAAGCATGCCCTGCCAATCTCTCCAACATTTGGTCGATGAAAGGAAGTGGGAAATGATCCATCCTTATCGCTTCATTCAATTTTCAGTAGTCAATACACACCCTCCAACCCGTGACTATCCTAGTTGGTATCAATTCATTACTTTCATTATGTACCACTATGATACCACCTTTCTTTGGAACCACTTGCACCGAGCGCACCCATGGACTTTCTGAAATAGGATAAATTATGCCCACATCTAAAAGTTTCACCACTACCTTCATAAAAGGATTCAATCTCCGTTGTGGTTGTACCCTAGGCTTGACATCATCTTCCATGAGTATCTTATGCATACAAAAGGATGGAGATATGCCTCTAATGTCCGAAATAGTCCATCCAATTGCTGATCTATGCTCCTTTAACACCGGAATCAACCGCTCTTTTTCCAAATTACTCAACCTTGAATTGATGATCACTAGGAAGGTTTCTGCTTCACCAAGATACACATATTTAAGGTGAGAAGGTAAAGGCTTTAGTTCAAGTTTTGGAGGTTCCTCAGTTCTTGCCTTTTCCTTCTCTTTCTCAATATCAAACTCTTCAAATTCTGGATCTTGGCTTGCATTTATCGGCTGAAGTGCTTCCAAAAATCTAGCACACTCATTCTTTGTTGGCTCATCTACCTCTATCATTTTTTATTGGGGAATACACACTTCTAGAGGTAGTTGAGGGGTGTTCTCTTCAATAGCCTCTGCTACTAGTCTATCCACCACGTCTACACTAAAACACGAATCCGACTCTGATGGAAATTTCATGGCCTCAAAAACGTTGAACGTTACTATTTCATCTTGGACCCTTAACAGCAACTTTCCTTCTTGCACATCAATGAGGGCTCTTTCGGTGGCCAGAAATGGTTGCCCTAAAATGAGAGGCATTTCCTTGTCCTCTTCCATGCCTAACCCAACAAAGTCCGCAGGAAAGATAACTTTGTCCACCGTCACCAAAACATCTTCAACTATTCCTCTCGGATGCTTGATGGATCTATCTACAAGCTGCAAAGATATGGTCGTTGGCTTCACTTCACCAATCCCTAATCTCCTGAAAATAGAAAAAGGCATTAGATTTATGCTTGCACCTAAATCACATAAAACTCTATCAAAAGTAATGTCTCCTATAACATAAGGAATAGTAAAATTCCCTAGATCTTTGAGTTTTAGGGGTAGCTTCTTCTGTAGAATGGCGCTACACTCCTCTGTAAGCATCACGGTTTCCTTATCTTCTAACTTCCTTTTGTTTGATAAAATCTCCTTGAGAAATTTTGCATAGCTTGGCATCTGTTGCAATGCATCTGCAAAAGGAATGTTAATATGCAGTTTTTTAAATATTTCAATGAATTTGGAAAACTGCTTATCTTGATTTTTCTTTCTGAGTCTCTGAGGAAAAGGCACAGGAGAGGCGTGATGTGCCAACTCTGGTGGTATCTCGGGAAATGGCAATTTCTCTTTCTTTTGCCTCTGCCTCTCTTCCCGCTTTTGTTCATCTTCCCTATAACTGGTTGGCTTCTCTTCAGCAATGATCTCTTCGTCAACTTCTTTATCAGAATCTTCATTTTCTTTTGGTGGGCTTTCCTCTTTCCTTGATTGCTCTATCTCTTCCAAGACTGTCCCACTCTGCAGAGTTATTGCATTCGCTTGGTCACATGGGTTTGTCACCGTGTTGCTTGGTATGGAACCCTGTGGTCTCTCATTTAGCTTATCGGCCAATTAACTCACCTATACCTCCAAGTTTCGAATGGACGCACCTTGGTTTTTGAAATTCGACCTCATCTCATTCATAAAACCTGTGGTCTCTTGCATAAATTTTTCGAACATATCCTCCAGTTTTGTGAATCTTTGCTCCCCTAGTTAATTGTTCACCCCCGCTTGGTTGTTTGGCATCACTCTTTGGTTCCATTGATTGTTCTACTGATTCTGTTGATGTTGATTGCCCCATGACAAGTTCGGATGATTCCTCCAACCAGGATTATATGTGTTGGAGAACTAATTGTTCTATTGCCTCTAATTTCCTGCCAAGTAGTTAACTTGTTCTGATGATGATGACGCTGAAGCAAATGTGTTCCCCACTTGACATTCACTGCTCACATGATTACTTGCACAAAAATCATAAGTTAGTTGAGGTGCTTGAATAGAATTTACCTGCATACTTCCCAACTGCTTCTGAAGTGTTGTAAGTTGGGCTGAAATGGTCATGTATGCATCAACTTCATGAAGACCCATAGATTTCTTTGATTGTATCCTTTCATTCGGTCTTTGATAATTGTTGCTTGCCAGAACTTCAAGCAACTCATGAGCTTCTTCAGGTGTCTTGTTTTGCAATGCTCCTCGCGATGCTGCATCCACCATTGTTTGCACAGTAACCATCAATCCATTATAAAACGTTTGGACTTGCATCCAAACTAGCAAACCATGGTGTGGACACCTCCTCAGTAGTTCCTTGTATCTTTCCCATGCCTCATATAATGATTCGGACTCTTCCTATAGAAACAATGTGACATCATTTCTCATCTTCGCAGATTTTGCTAGAGGAAAGAATTTGGTTAGGAACTTCTATGCTAATTCATTCCATATTGTGATCGTTCCTAGTGGTAGTGCCATTAACCATCCCTTTGCTTTATCCCTCAATGAAAAAGGGAACAATCTCAATCTGATGGCGTCATCTGACACTCTATTTGACTTGAAGGTATCACAAATCTCTAAAAGTTTGCAATGTGCAGATTGGATCTTCCTTCAAATCTCCCTTAAACTGTACCGACTGCTGGATCATCTGGATGATTGCCGGCTTTATTTCGAAAGTGTTGGCTTGTACTGCTAGTCTAGTTATACTTGACCCACTGCCATCAACCGTGGGAATTGAGAATTCCCTTAGTGTTCTATTTTCTGCCATCTCAACAACTATGGCCTCTCATTCCCTTCTCTCTCTGTTAAGTCTTCTTGTGGTTCGTTCAATCTCTGGATCTACAGGAACCACTGACTGACGTCTAGCTCTTCGCATAAACTATACGGAAAGAGAGAAAAAGTGAGATCACAAGCTAACAAAAAAGAACAACAAAAATTAACCAATAAACAATTAAAACAAAAAAAATTAAAACTCCAATCTAGCTAACACAAGAAAAATTCAATGTTAACACCAAAATCAATCCCCAGCAACGGTGCCAAAAACTTGATGCGTTGTAACTACAACATGCAATATATAGCAAGTGCACTAGTCGCACAAGTAATAAAGTGATAAGTGAAGTATGGTTCCCACGAGGATTGTTTGTTAAGCACTAATTTTTCCTAATTGTTTTCAAGTTGGAGAAATCGAAAAGTGTTGGATTTACGGGAGAAACTTAAACTAAATTGAAACCAAAATTTACTAAGTAATTCAAAGGCTAATTAATGAAAGCAAGATTAAAGCAAGAGTAATATCAAGTAAAACAAACGGTTAGGGTTTTGACTTCATTAGGATTCTATGAATTAATTCTACAAATCATGTTACTTCTACACTCACATGCACGGATTGTAAATCGAACTCCCTAATGTGTAAAACATACCTTCTCAGGCTATGAATTCCTACTTTTCCCTATTAAACTTCCATACCCAACAAATTGAAGATTAATAGATTCAAGTTCATTAATCTAATGGAATCCTAGATTGATTTCATTGATTCTCAAACCTATCTCTAGCGTTCAATACAACAATGGTGATTACCCCAAGAAGCTCATACATGATTCATTTCTCAATCTCATCATGTTCAATAAATAAAATCAATAAAAACCAGAATAATCGCACAATCCATGCACTAGAATGTAAAAACAACAATAATCTATTGATTAACCATATAAATCCGAATTACATCAAAACCCTAACCCAAAGTGAGTTAGTTCATAATGAAATTAATAAAAATTGTAAGAAAAGTAGTTAACATGTTGAAACAAAGAGAAAAGAGTAAAGATCTCCCCTAATTGATGAATCCACAAGGTTAAACTCAAATCTTCTCTTCTTTTCCCCTAAAATGTCAAAGCTGCTCTAAACCAAAACGAACCCTTCTCAAAATGTCTAAGTTTTTCTTATATAGTCCGTCCAAAAACCTCAAAACTTTCCTAAAATAAAACTGTGCATTTTAATGAAAAACTGAAAATCGTAGACTTCGCCGCGGCAACGAATTCCTAAGAGCTTATCGGCGCGGCGAAGAAAGAACTTTGCTGCGGCGAACCTTGCTGAACAATTCTGAAATTACAGAATTGCCTTCTGCTTGCTTCCTTGCTTGAATCTTCAATCTTTGATGCTCTCCAATGGGAGCAAGCTTCATTGTGCTTCAAATCCGCTTCAGAACTTCTCCGAATTTTGAGATTCGCTCGCTTCTAGGTCCAAAAACTCGATTCCGCTCATTATTCCCTCAAAGTGCATGTTTTGGCCTGAAACATAAAACATATGAAATTAAATTGCAATTTAGGCAAAAACGACATAAGAAGTATCCAAAATCCGGCCAAAAAGCCTCAATAAAACAGTATAATCCTCAGATTATCAACTGTCCCTAGTGAACCCATAGAGCGGCAAAGGGCACGCTCGCAGGTTCCTTTCTGTGAATCCCATTCCTCGGAAGGCTCCCAAGAAAATAATGTTTGCCATGCTCCCGTTGTCGACCATAACCCTTAATACTCTTGCATTGCCAATCCTTGCTGTGATTACAATCGCGTCATGATTATGACGAGGGGATGTTTCGCACTCGTCGATTGTGAACCCCACTGCCTCGTTTTCCTGTTTGGGTCGCTTGGGCGACTTTTGTTCGTAACTCATTATTTAGAGGACCGAGTTCGTTATGGCCTCCCGAGCGTATTGCTCGCAGGCTCGCCTCAAGCTTCTCGCTATATTCGATCCTCTATAGATCATATTCACGAAGACTTCGTTGGGGTTTGGCAGAGCCTATTGAGCGGGGTTTGTGTCTAGCCTGGGACCTAGTTACTTTGCTCGCCAGGATTCTCTCGAGTTGGTTCTGCCTTAACAAATTCTTTCAAATGACCTCTTCTTATCAGGTCCTCGATGCGTCCTTTAGAGCCCGGTAGTTGTGCTCGACATCTCTGTGATACCAGCAATGTTTTTGCTGATCTTTTCTTCTTGGAGCCTTCCTCATTCTTTCTAGAGTGGGCAACCTCTTCGCCTCTCAAGATACCTCATAGATGTGGGCGATGTCTTAAGTAAGGGAGGGTGTACTCTGCATACTGCGAGAAAGGTTGCCTGTCTCCGCGGTTATCTACCTTCTAATTCTTTAGGAATCTATTGTGATCCCTATCGCTACGGTCTTGGCCCCTACACTTATCCGAGGGGCGATCTTGTCTCTTTTTTGGGGCCCCCCGTATCGAGCTCCTGGCTAGTGCCGCTAACGAGCTCTCTACTCATTGGTATTTTGTAGCCATCTAGTAGAATTTGGCCAAGCTTACATGGTCTTTGCTCTGGAGCTCTTTCCACAGTTCCGTGTTAGGTCTGATCCCTATGATCAAGAGAGTTCGAATGGATTCTTTGGGGACATCAGAGACTTTTGCCTGCTCATTCTGGAACCTCGTTAAATATGAGGTTAACGATTCATCTCGCTCTTGGAAAATATTGCTCAAGTAGTTGAGCGGTATTGCGAACTGTCTCCTTGCCTAAAACTACTGTAGATATAGTACGGAGAATTGTTGCCAAGAGTTGATGGAGTTCGCCTTGAGCCATTTGTACCACCTCTTGGCATCTCCGACTAATGTGACTACGAAGCACCAGCATTTTGCTGAGTCATTGACCTGGTGTAGCTCCATCAGGTTATTAAAGTTGTCAAGGTGATCTCTAGGGTCCCCTCTCCTGTTGAACTTGCTTTTTGGAGCCTTGAATCCTTGTGGGAGCGGGGGTTGGCGAACTTCCTCTGTAAAGGAGGAACTTACTATTTCTTCTGCCAGGTTGTTCTGGCGAGCTTTTAGATTGTCGAGCATCCTTTGCATGCGATCTAAGTCCTTATTTTGGTTCCTCTGGTTGGCTCTGTTAAGCTGTACCTCGAGCAAGTGGGTTCGCAAGCCTGTTGCTTGCAAAGCTCCTCTGATGCTCGCATTGATATGTGAGGTCAAGTCATGATGGCTACATTGGTAAGCGCTATCATGCTCGTCGGTATATTGCTTGCGACGTCAGTCATTGGCAGATTGACGCACATGGCATGCATTGCAAGCCTACGAAGATCGATCTTGTCTTGGGCATGGGTTAAAACCAGCATGTTGATGTTTGGGATACCACCGAGCTTCTTAGAGGTGTCCGTTGCCTTCGCTTTCCCTCAATGGTTGCTTCCCTGGCTGCCTCTTAGGGATTGTTTGCCCACGAGACTCTCTCTCGTGCATGAGGAGCTGCCTGCGAGGTTGGAGGTGTTGATCGCCCCCTAGCGGTGATGTAACAGACTATCGACTGGTAGAATTCATACCTTTTGGGGTAAAGTTGGTGAAACGTGGCTGATCGGGGTTCTAGGAGACTAGTTGTTGGTTCCTCAACTTAACCACGTTCTGTTGCACCGCCTATGCTACCATTGTCATCTCCATCAACTGGCTGTTCTTAGGATTTGATGTCCCTTCCCCCTGATTGTTTGCAGTGTGTTAAGCTGGCGGCATAGGTGGTTGGCGTCCAACGTTCTCCTATTGCACCTCCTGGTGGGCGATTTCCACGTTCTCATGATTTTTTGTGGTAGTTCTTGATCTAGTGAACACCATTTTGGTCCTAGGATAGGTAAATCGCAGTGAATGTTTGCCAGGATCTTTGAAATAGTGGCAAAGGCCCTCCTTCTAGCGCCAAAATGTTGATATAGAATTCTGCACCAACCAGTAAGATCCGATCGACCTTGTCAGGATCAGAACTGATTTGTGCGTGATTACGGGTAATCAGCCATGAGTGAATGATAATGCCAGAAAGTAAATGACAAAGAAAACTTTTAAAGTGGTTCAGTGAAGTTAACAGGCTACGTCCACCGTGTTTTTTGTATATGTTGTGAGAGCTTACAATGTAGTTTTAATCCAGAATTCATTTCCCCCTCCTTATCATTTTAGGGGGTTTATATACAATATTTACACAAAGGAAATAGCGAAATTATGGGGATTACAGATTATTTGAATCATAATTCCGATATCTTTGTGATTGGGTGCTATGATTGCGCAACGAAAACTATTGATCCAGTCATTCCTGCGATATCCGAGATCTGAAGTAATTTGAGGGTTAATTGATGAATTCCTCGGATTGTCCATGACTAGCTTGTGTTGGGTCGAGCTACAGTTCAACGAGCTTATGCTGGGTCGATCAATCATAGTTGTCGAGATCATTCTAGGTTGAGCTATAGCCTCGCGTTAGCCTGAGCTTGGCAGAAAAACCACACACAACAATACCCTTGTTCATTTGTCCTCCTTTTACCTTCTTTTCACTCCTTATTAGATCAGGAGAGTGAAAGTTGACGTGTAAGGGATTGCCACGTAAGTCAACATATTATATGTATACTAAAATTCTTATTTAAATTCTTTGTTAACGTGTAAGACCTCATATTAATTCTAATAAATAATTAATTAATTCCTAATTTCTAATATGCTTATTGGGTGATGCTATTAGTATTGGTACCATATATTAACTAAATTAGCCCCAATTTACCCCATACATTATCTTCTTTGAAATTCCAAAATCACCCTTTTATGAATTTGGAACTGTTACACAAGAACCTAATGCAATTGAATATTTGATACATGAAGAAGTAGAAGAGCAACACTTTTTTTTTTTTTAATTCTTTCGGGATTAATTTTAATTCCTCTTTACGAGATCATTCAATTCTAAACGCCCTAACTAGTTTCAACCGTTTAACTTCCGTTTAGTTCAGTTTGTATTAATGAAAGTTAGTTGCATAATTTCCAATTCAAAAGATTAAAACCATTTTCAATTATGGTGTCCACATTTAGGGTTGTCAGACGAGTTGAGCAGCTTGCGAGCTGGCTCGACTCGACTTGTTTGAAGCTCGTTAAGAGCTCGACTCGACAATTATTGAGTCGACTCGACTCAAACTCGGGTACTAACTCGAGTTGAGTTCGATATGCTTAAGATGAGGGAGCTTATTGCCTATTGGGTGCTGATGCATGAGCATCTGTTTACTGTTATGGAGGAAGAGGGATTGAATAATATGATAAAGTATGAGATTCTTGAATAATATGATAAAGTATGAGATTCCTGAATAGAGTCTGATTTCATGTAACACTTGCAAGAATGACTGTCTGAAAGTGTATGAAAATGAGAAGCAGAAGTTGAAGATGGTACTGAAGGGTGTCAAAAAGATCAGTCTCACCACAGATCTATGGAATTCAGGCAATTAAAAAATGGAATACATGCTGTTGACTAGGCATGTAATAACTCCTTTATACTAGGATACTCATAGAAATACATAAAGTAAAATACATTTATATCAACAAAAGTAGATGGGCACGAAATTTTCTTTTAGTACATATAAACATTATTATTACCAAATAAGATATCATTTACAAAAAGTTATCAAAAACAGTGGACAGTGTAGCTATTGCTCCTCGCTTGCCGACCCCAATCCGACCACGTCCTCACCTAGATCCTGTAAACACAAAGAAAAACAACGGGGTGAGCACAAAGATAATGCTCAGTAAGTAAATCCTCTACTCTTCTGTCCCCGTAACTCTTTTTTCTTAATTCTTTCCTTACACACTTCTCGTCTCATTTATTTTCTGTTTCTGTTTCTCTTTCACACAGCTCTCTTTTATTAATTTTCTATTGTAAGTCACGGCCTCATCTTACCGGAGGCACGATCGAGTGGAGTTCACAAAGCACCAATCCGCTCTTCGTGACTCTACTCATTCTCTCTTTATTCTTTCTCACTTGAATGTCACAGCCTCATCTTATCGGAGGCATGGTCGGGTGGAGTTCACAAAGCACCAACCCACTCTTCATGACTGTCGAGTGGAGTTCACAAAGCACCAACCCGCTCTTTGTGTTTTTCTCATTCTCTCTACTCTTAGAGTAGTTCATTCACAAAGTTTTCTACTCTTTCTCAAGCTACTTCTCAATGCACAATTAATGTATAAGGATGGTTNTTTCATTATCTCTTAGCGGACTATACATAAAAAGCCTTGATGCTGTGCGTTTCCGAAACCATGGAGGAAATTGTCTTTACATGATACCATGGGCATGGGGGACAAAATGTTACTCAGCTATCTTTTGCTGATTTTAGAAATTGGTGGACAGACTAATTAATTTGCCTGTAAAATATGTTAAATTTGCGTACCCATATTCCTTTTTATTTATTTTGGGCAAGCATTACATGTTTGAATTGGGACCAGTAGAATCAATCTCCTCTAAGATTAAGAAGTTATTCAATTAAATTCATGTATATTCAATAACTTCCTTCTCCAGGAGTCCAGTATGGACCTGATACTCTGACTGCCCCTCATTTTAGACTTTGGAAGTCATTTGTTTGAAGAAAGCCATATAAATTTTGGTCACTGCAAACCACTCAACCAATTCAATTCAACTCTAATTAAATATTTACATCGAAAAGAAAGGGGACATGTAGTATCCCAGATTTCGGCTTTGACATTCCAAAAGCCTAAAACTATTCCTTTAATTTTTTGGTAAAGACAAATGTAAAGCTTTAAATAAAAGTAGGGAGGAAGAACAATTTATATATTTTTAATTACATTTGTATCCTCACTTAAAGTAGAAGATGGGGGCTAAAGAAGAAAAAAGTGGGGCTAAAAATCATTTCCCATTTTTTCTTTAAAGGCAAGTGCCATAGTTGCGTAATTCATCATTTACAGTATAATATAGATATTCACGTTTTTAACATAATTTTTTTTTTTTTTTTTTTATAATTCATCATTTAAAATATAAATATTCACATATTTATCAAAAAAAAAAAAATTACTCTCACAATTTCATAATTCAATAAGTAGAAGATAATTTGGTCAACGCACAAATTTGGGCGTAGATGGGCCTCATCTGTCTTCTTGCTGCACTTCCATTCTGCTGATCTTAAGAGTTAAAAGCAAGCGAGATTTTTGCTTCACAACTACTAATTCTAGAAAAATTTGTGTTAAAAAAACAAAAGCCAATTAAACCCCTTGTCGCCACCCTTTGACCCAATCAGTTTTAAAAGTAGAGAAAGCAATTGATGAAACCAATATAATTTTCAAATTGAAGCTACCTGTGTTTACATTGGATGAAGTAGAGCATGATATTTATCAGTGTCTTAGAAACCATCAAATTTGCTTGTCTTTTGTTAAATCATGAAGATCCCAATTAGCATTTGGAGACAGACGGATAAAACTTTGAAAATGGAAACTCTTTATTTAAATAATTACTGAAGAACAATAATCACACTATTTTGTTTTTATACAAATCTTTATACTTCAGAGAATTGCAAGTAATATCATCCCCATAAGAAGTTGAAATGGGTTGCAGCGAAAAAGCTTAAGCATTCTTGAACAAGACAGATAACAATTTAATTTGTTTATAATTAAATAACAATATAATATCACATCATTAGTTCATATTTATTGAACATTTATTAAGTTTATCTCTATCGACGCATTTGAATCGGAGGCATATAAGATAACTGGGGTAATCTTCGTTTATTTTGCAAAATTCCGGTGTTTGGTTTGCAAGTAATAAAATATTACAGAAATCTTTTATTGCAAATAGTGTTTAGTGTTGGTAATGTGGGGGGTAATCTGATACCCTCTCCCACCCCTGGGATTAAAATATTACTGAGGTAATCTGATTTTTATACCCATTTTACCCTCAATTAAAAACCATTTCGGATACAATTGCCCTCAAATGTCTACCAAATAATAATTACCCAGCTCCCTACATTTGAGAAATTAGCTAAAACACCCGAGCCACAAAAAAGTTTAAAAGTTAACAAAATATCCACAGCCACCCAAGACCACTGCCGACCATTACTCACCATGGTTGGCCGCCAACGTCAGTCGCCATAACGGTGGATGATTGATGGGCTTTGGCCGGTTGTACGCAGAAAACGACCAGATTTGGCCGTTTCTATGGCGTTTCACAATCAAAGATATAGCCGTGAAACGATCATAGATCTGGCCATTTCACAGACATAGATCTGGCATTTTCATGGCCAGATCTGTGGCCATAAAACAGCCATGGATTTGTGATCCATGGCCGGAAATGGCTTTGCCGGCGCACGACTGACCATATACGTCCAATTGTGCACCATTAGTCGACTGCCGGCAATGGCTTCGGGGGGGGGGGGGGGGGGGGGGAGGAGAGAGAGAGAGAGGTGATTTTGCTACAAATTAAAGTTTTATATGGCTGGAGTGTTTTAACAAAATTTCAAATTTAGGGGGTTAAAAGAAATTATTCAAAAAATAATAATAAAAAATTTATTATATTAATATTTAAAAAGGAGGGCAATTTAGTAATCTATATAACATACCCACCCATTTATCCTCCCAACCAAACATATTATTCACCAATTTATTCGAACCAATCAAATACATTTTCTAAATATTCTCTGTAATCTTCAAGGTGATCTATTTTTCCATTAATATAACATTCCCCTATAATAAAATATTATATGATCCAAACACCATATATATGTATTCATTGATTCATATTGGAATAATATTACCCATATAAAGTGTGAATATAAAGACTTCCATATAAAGTTACGTGTCACCCAATAAATAGAAAAATTATTATAAAAAGTCAACTTAATATATGTATAATAAATGAGATTGAATGACTTGGAAATATAGTAATTATGTCATATTATTTTGCATGAAAGTCTTTGTATGCACATTTTGTATGGGTAGTATTAGTCTTCATATTATGTCATATAAGTTTGTATACAAATAATTTATTTACAAATTTAGTATATTTAGTATTATGCGAGATAATTTAAAAGAACGAATTAAACTACATTAATTTTTTACAAGGATTGGTCAAAGAGAGTATAGATGTAGATGTAGATGTAGATTTAGATGTCTTAGAAAATAATTGGAAGAGACAATTATACTTCCCTCTGGTTTTACTTATTAATTAATTTATGATCGGATTGTATAGCACTCAAGTATTACTAATTTTACAAAATGGAGGCATATAAAAAACTTATACTCTTAATGTATTGGTTCATAATTATTAACTTCCAAGCTTAACTCTCTTTAACTAAATCCAGATTTCTTCCTTATAACATTTTCCTATCATTTTATTAAATTTATTAGTACTGATCAAGCTGTGGTACAAGTTATGAACTATTTTATAGCTTATAAATCCATGCACGCCTAATGATTGATATTACATTAGATGACAATTTTTATTCCATCAAAAACTATTCAAGATAATTCATAGAATAATTGTTAGCTCACACTTAGTGATTTAAGTTTTTTGCCTTTGGAATATTTTTTATAAACATAGTTTATGAGTAAAAGTGGCTTAATTAGTGTACTTGCAAAATTTTTTGATTTAATGATTTATTTATTTATGCAACATTTATATGTTAAATAATTGATGTCTCATTATATATATATATATAAGAAATTTTCAAGTATAGTTATCAATATTTTTTTTTTTTTTGAAAAAAAATCAAACTATAAAACTCTCTGAAAAGAGTTTCTAAGAAGACAATAATTAAAAACTCTTTAGGTTTAAAGTTTAAAAAAAAAATATGAACATCCAGCCCAAAAAAAGAAAAATAAAAAAAGAATTATATATACATATGTTATACGTACATGCCTCAAAACTACTTTTTTTTTTTTTTTTTTTAATTTAATACCATTATCCCATAAGATGAAAAGCTAGGGTTTTGTTGTTGGACTTGACCATTGGAGCGATAAGCTATAAGAATTTAAGATGTTCAACACCAAATTCATGTTCGTTGGCCATCAGCAATAAAAATTCTCTCCTTTTTTATTTTTCAAAAAATAAATTATGAGACATATTTTCTGTCTCATTGATTGTCCATAAGTGAATTCATGTAATTGGATGTTAGGTACCTGGCAAAGACTGGTTGTTAGATTAAATATAATTTGAATACATTTAATAAGCCCACTAGAATGATTCTTCTTCTAAATATTTGTCAAATGAAAGAGAGTTCTTGTTTTCTTTCCTTCATATTCTCGTAAGTTAATGATATTATATTTGCAATTAAATTCCTTACCGGTTTGAATTTTAACAAAATTCCAATTGTGTGAGATTTATAAATGAAAACAGTACGTATCTGTTATGTACTTCCAAGCAGAAACAATGAATCAATTAATGTTTTTCCAACTATAATCATCCAATTCAACCATGTATTTATCATTAACAGCAGAAAATAATTGTCTTTTCTCCAACGATTGAGTTGTCTCTTGGTCGGATCTATTTGTCATTCTCTTTCAACCATTTTGACTTTATGAAACTTATTATGAAGCTCCTGTTTGAATTATTATTAGTCTTAGCCAGGTTTTCTGTTGCTGCCCCATCCGGCACTCAGCAACCTGCAAAATAAAAGTATCAAAAAACCCTCTATTAGAAGGATATATGATACTTTTAAAAAATTATCTCTTAGGGCACTATATATAAAAAGCCTTAATGCTAGCTGTGAGTTTCCGAAACCCTGGAGAAAATTGTCTTTTCCTGATACCATGGGGGACAAAATGTCACTCAGCCATCTTTTGTTGATTTTGGAAATTGGTGGACAGACTAATTAGTTTGCCTATAAAATATGTTAAATTTGCATACCCATATTCTTTTTTTAATTTTATTTTATTTTGGGTAAGCATTACATGTTGGAATTGGGAACAGTAGAATCAATCTCCTCTAAGATTATGAAGTTATTCAAATTCATGTATATTCAAAACTTCCTTCTCCAGGAATCTAGTATGGCTGCCCCTCATTTTAGACTTGAAAGTCGTTTGTTTGAAGAAAGCCATGTAAATTTTGGTCACAGCAAACCACTCAACTAATTCAATTCAACACTAATTAAATATTTACATCGAAAAGAAAGGGGACATGTAGTATCCCAGATTTCGGATTTGACATTCCAAAAGCCTAAAACTATTCCAAATCTTTTCTTTCCGTTCAGGAACAAATTAAGTGCTGATAAATTCATCCATTAAATAGATGCCTCAAATAGCCAATGTTTAAGTTGAAGCATGTGGCAGGTTTGGGCCGATAAATTTCATGCAACCTTATGTGATGTAGATGAGATATGTCCACTTGCACTTTTGTTTCACGGGTGAAAGCAGATTTAGGCCCAAATTTATAAGTTAACTTTATCAGTAAGCTTCTTTTTTCTATTTTTTTAAAAGTGATTTTTAGACTCCATATTTTTTTTAATCTTTAACCACATCTTCTACCTTAGATAGGGGTATATTAGTATTTAGAGAATAAAATATTAATTATGATTTTTATACATATTTTACTTTAGGAAAAAATTATAAATATGTTCATTATTTTGCAGTTTTAAAACATAAATACCCTTAAGGTCTAATGTAATCAACAGTTAGACATGAAGATTTAAACAACTGTCATTTTCATCCAAAAGTAACTGCTATTAGCTTACTCAGTTAGATGAAGTGTTAAAGCTGAAAATGCTTCGAAAAATAATCATATATTAAAAAAAAAAAGAGTTTCTCCTTCTTTTTTTTTTTTTTGGTTTTTTTTTTTGTTTGGTTTTTTAAAAAAAAAAAAATTTCCCGTACGATAACAAAATTAATCATGTGTAACTAAGGGATAAAATAAACAAATATATATATAAAGCTAAATACCCATATGGGTTGATCGACACATGACACATTTTGAAAGCTTTAGAATTGCTCTATTTTGACACATTAGATTGACAAGCCAATCAAATTCCTCTATCTTAACACATTGGGTTAATATTTATTGCTCCATTTATAATTATTAATTAATTTAAAAAATAGGATCTGTATTAATAATTAATAATAATAATAATAATAATATAGGTGTATTGCATTAACATTCTAAAGCTCTAACTATAATGACACTTTGGATTTGTGATTACCATGTGGTTGAATTTTATTGGTGATGATGTAGACAATATTAATTGCTGCATTGGTATTCCAAAGTCTAAATAAATAGACATAAAGATTGTATTAGATAGGTGCATTGCATTAGTTGTATTAATAATTAATAATAATACTAATTATATAGATGCATTTTATTCTAAAAGTCTAACCATAATGACACCTTGAATTTGCGATTGTCATATGGTTGAATTTTATTGATAATGATGTAGAGAATATTAATTGTTGCATTGATATTCTAAAGTCTAAATAAATAGACATAAATATTAGATTACATAGGTGCATTGCATTGTTAATAAAAGTACACCTGTTTAT
Organism: Pistacia vera; assembly: GCF_008641045.1. NCBI lineage: Eukaryota > Viridiplantae > Streptophyta > Magnoliopsida > Sapindales > Anacardiaceae > Pistacia > Pistacia vera. The sequence continues at coordinate 157,603 of NW_022196031.1, forward strand.
TAATAATTATATAGGTGCATTGTATTAATATTGCAAACATTTCTTTGTATTCAATTCGTATTTAATTGTGTTGGCATTCGAAAGATCTAAATAAGAGGTTATAAAAGGGGCGTATGTTTAATTGTGTATTATCGCAATATGTTAGTTGTTGTTAACAATACGTTTGGTCTTTTATTAATTGTTTATAGATCATGTTAGTTTATGTCAATTATACGTTTGTTCTTCATGATTTTGTTAATCGATGATTTTTTATTTATTTATGTTTTTGTTATTGTTTACAAGTCAAAGATTCATGAATTGGTATGGAATAAAGGAAGGATGTCCGATTGACATTATCAAATGAGTTGTTATTTTGATTCGTTCTTCTAAACTATAAGTATATCTTCTAACTATTTTAATACGAAATTGTGAGTATATCTCCAACTATTTTAACGGTTATTATTTGGTTGAATGATTATTTTTGGTCGGTCAATCTATTTGAATGATTAATTGTGTTAGTCCTGCTAAACGGTAAGTGTGTTCTTTAACAATTTTAATATGAAGATTAATTAACTTTTGTTGATTGCGTTTTCAGGTAACAGTTGTTATATGAATGAATAATTATTCCTTAACAATCTTAACATAATGATCGATGATTAAATTTTATTATGTTTGTTTTCAAGGAAATGTTCATGTACTTTATTAAGATCAAATCGAGGATGATCCTATTGTCAGCCAAACTGTGAGTATGTGTCATATCTATATTAGTAAAAACAATTCATTTGTGTTGAATATGTTTTCTATAAAAGCATTCGTGTATTTTAATTTGTTATATGAATGATTAATTGTTTATATCCTGCTAATGTGCGAGTATATATGTTAAGTGAATTAATTTTGGCTAGTTCTGTTTTCCAATTAATAGGTTTTATTTGAAATATTTATCTTCAGTCCTAATATGATAATCCCTTAAATTTGGGTCAAGTAAACCATTCATTTTATCATCATAACTTTCTCAATAAAAATCCAATTGATTGAAGGATTGAATCTTTAGAAACTAGACAGATAGTAATTTAATTTGATATATTATACACTTAATTTGGATAACTATAGCCCCACTGTCGAACAATTCCTTTCATCATCACACATATTTCCGGTTCCATTGAACAGTCAGTAGTAAATTGATCATAACTTGCTCAATAAAAATCTAATTGATGAGAGGATTGAATCTTTAGAAGCTAGATAGACAGTTCTTTAATATGATATATTATACGCTTAATTTGGATAACTGTAGCCCCACTGCCAAATCATTCATTTCATCATCATACACATTTCGACTTCCACTGAATAGTTAGTAGTAAACTGACCATCACTTGCCCAATAAAAATCTAATTGATGAGATGTTTGAATATTTAGAAATTAAATAGATAGGACTTTAATTTGATATATTATACGCTTAATTTGGATAACTGTAACCCCGCTGTTGAAACATTCCTTTTATCCTCACACATATTTTAGTTTCCACTAAACAGTCAATAGTAAATTGACGATAACTTACTCAATAAAACTCCAATTAATGAGAGCTTTTAATATTTAGAAACTAGACAGACTTATTATACACTTAATTTGGGTGACTATAGCCCCACTTTTAAACCATTCTTTTTATCATCACACACATTTTGGTTTCCCCTGTTTCTCGATTTCCACTGAACAATTAGTAGTAAATTGATCATAACTTATTTAATAAAAATTCAATTGATGAGTAGTTTAAATCTTTGGAAACTAGAAAGATAGAGCTTTAATTTGATATATTATATCATGAATTTGAATAACTATAGGCCTACGGTCGAACTATTCATTTTATCATCACACACATAAAACCAATTCAATTTTAGTGATGACAAAGGAAAACAAATATTGATATGTAGTTTTAATTCTATTTGTTCTATCTCTTTTTATTGATATTTTTTTATGTTACATACATTTATTGAAAACAGTTTGTTGCTAGATAGAACAAATTTTATTTGTGTCACAAATATCATCTGATGTTTGATGTCAAACCATGTAGCTTTAGTAAGTCATTTATAATATGTCGAACTATTATTATTATCCTTAAAGGAAAACAAATATTGATATGTAGTTTTAACTATAACTGTTCTATCTCTTTTTGTTGATATCTTTTTATATTACATACATATATCATGAAAAGAGTTTGTTGCTCAATATAACTAATTTCATTTATTTAACACAAGCATTTCGGTTTCCACTGAATAATCAGTAGTAAATTGACTATAACTTGTTCAATAAAAATACAATTGATGAGATGATTGAATGTTTAGAAACTAGATAGACAGTTCTTTAATTTGATATATTATACGTTTAATTTGGATAATTATAGCCCCATTGCCGAACCATTCCTTTCATCATCACACACATTTCGACTTCCACTGAACAGTTAGTAGTAAATTGACCATAACTTGCTCAATAAAAATCCAATTGACATTTCGGTTTCCAATGAACAGTTAGTAGTAAATTGACCATAACTTGCTCAATAAAAATCCAATTGATGAGAGGTTTGAATCTTTAGAAACTAGATAGATAAGGCTTTAATTTGGTATATTATATGTCTAATTTGGAAATTGTAACCCCATTTCCGAACTATTCTTTTTATCATCACACATATTTCGGTTTCTACTCAATAGTTAATAGTAAATTGACCATAACTTGCTCAATAGAACTCCAATTGATGAGAGTTTTCAATATTAGAAACTAGACAGACAAAGATTTAATTTGGTATATTATACGTTTAATTTGGATAACTTTAGCCCCACTTCCGAACCATTCCTTTAATCATCACACATATTTCGGTTTCCACTGAACAATTAGTAGTAAATTGACCCTAACTTGCTCAATAAAACTCCAATTGATGAGAGATTTAAATATTTAGAAACTATACCGATAGGTATTTAATTTGGTATATTATACGCTTAATTTGGATAAATGTAGCCCCATTGCCAAACCATTCTTTTTATCATCACACACATTTCAGTTTTCATTGAATAGTCAATAGTAAATTGACCATAACTTGCTCAATAAAACTCCAATTGATGAGAGGTTTAAATCTTTAGAAACTAGACAGATAGAATATTATATGCTTAATTTAGATAACTTTAGCCCCACTTCTGAACCATTCCTTTAATCATCACACACATTTCGGTTTCTACTAAACAGTCAATAGTAAATTGACCATAACTTTCTCAATAAAAATCCAATTGATGAGAAGTTAAAATCTTTAGAAACTAGACAGATAGAGCTTTAATTTTATATATTATACGCTTAATTTTGATAACTGTATCCTCACTTTCAAATCATTCATTTTATCATCAAATACATTTCGGTTTCCACTGAATAATCAGTGGTAAATTGATCATAACTTGTTTATTAAAAATCCAATTAATGAGAGGTTTGAATATTTTGAAACTAGATAGACAAGACTTTAATTTGACATATTGTACACTTAATTCAGATAATTGTAGCCCCACTATCAAACCATTCATTTTATTATCACACACATTTCAGTTTCTCCTGTTTCTCGATTTCCACTGAACAGTCAGTAGTAAATTAGCCATAACTTGCTCAATAAAATTTCAATTGATGAGCAATTTAAATCTTTAGAGACTAGAAAGATAGGGCTTTAATTTGATATATTATATGATGAATTAGGATAACTATAGACTTGCTGCCGAATCATTCATTTTATCATCACATACATAAAACAAATTCAATTTTAGTGATGACAAAGGAAAACAAATATTGATATGTAGTTTTGATTGTATTTGTTCTATCTCTTTTCGTTGATTTTGGATTGATTTTGTTGTTTGATTTGTGGGTTTTACAATTATCGTCTTTCTTTAGGATGCTATCATCAAATGCTTTTTTGCTATAGGTGGTGGTCAATTGTAATTGTAACAAATAGATTTGTACCATAAGACCTTTATCTTCATGGCTTCTTCAATGCTTTAATTAAGTTGCCTTCAGATTATATTGTTGGAGTTGTTGTTGCTTTCTATGTGAGTTATCTTCTCAACATTCTTTTTTTTTTTAATTTCTAAAATAATAATGATAAAAATAATTCATTTTCTCTTCTCAACAATCAAAATCAATTTTTTTTCTTTGGCTCTGCAAGTCTCTTGCTTAAAAGTTCACATTTTTCAACAATGTTTCCCCTTTTTTTGATTGATTTATAGATTTATCAATAATACCCGGTGGGTTATCCTACAAATTTTTCTTGTTTTCTTGAGAAAGTTTTAGACCTTGGTTGCAGATTTCAAATGGACACATATTTGAAAAGAACTATAATGATATAGACTTTAAGTTCAATTTGTGGATATTTTATTTATTGATTTTTTAATTATCAGTTTAATATAAAGTGAACTTCAATATAGAAAATATATATTTAAAACACAAAAAAACCAATAATAATGTAAAATAATATATAATAAATATACCCAAGCAACGCAACTTGAAAATAAATATAAGTTACAAAAATTGCGGAAGGTCAGTATAAATTTTAAGTTTAAATAGTTGATCTTGATAATATTCAGGTGATCTTAAATATCATACATGATTCACTACAAAATACTGACATCGAATATCAAACACATGTTTGCAAAAATAATATCGATTGTTCAAGGTGATGATCCTGAAAATATAATTAGATTATATAATATTCAGGTGATTTTCTCAAATTGGATGAATGATTTAATGACATCTACCTATAATTGATATTAATAAATATACAGGTAGAATTATTAATTTTATCTTAATACAATTTTGTATATATATAAAATTTATATTTATATTTACTTTAAAATTTGTATAATTTAACAAATAAAATGTCTTACTCTAATTAGTTTAGTTTGTTAGAATAAATTTGTTTACAATTTATTTAAAAAAACATTGAAGAAACATACCCACGCAAGGGCCCCATGTCTAGTTAACTAATAAAGTACACCTATCTATTTTGTTTAACATTTTTTATTTTATTTCTTAATTTTATAATTTGCATGTTTTACATTATTATTTTTAATGATTATATAATTAAAAAAAAATTCTAATTAAAAAGTTCTTTTCTCTAATTAAAATGCTTATTATTTTCATTTGGTTGGATAAAATTTTCTATTGTGCAATTACTTTTTAGATTGTTTTATATTAATTATATCTAATTATTGTTCAATTTATTTATAATCAATAACAAAAGTTTGTTGTTTTTTTTTTTTTTTTGTATTTTTTTTTCTTTTTGTCAGATTTGGTGTGTTAAATAACGGATTAGATTAATGACGGTTTTCTTTTGGATGAAAATGTTACTATATTATGACATTTAAGATTGTAATGTTACTTGTTTAAACCTCTAGGTCTGATTGTGCATACACTAAATCTACAAGGGTGTTAATGTCTTAAAACCACTATTTTGCTCTAGATTTGAGATCTTTTAATATACTCCATTTATATAAAGTTGTTAGCTCTAAAAATACTCCCAAAACTAACAGAAACTCGTTGTTTGATTTAATTTCTAATAATTTTATGGTTGTATTATTAGTTTACCATTTAAAAAATGTAATTTGAAATAGTTTTCCCAATTATAAAACTTAGAAAAGATAACAAACAAAAAAGAGAGAGAGAAGAAGAAAGAAAGTAATAAAGAACACTCCAAAAGAAGATTAAATAGTAGTTGTTTTTGCTTTAGGTCTAGAAAGATATAAAATCTGAAAATTAATTCATGTTATAAAGAAGAAATATTAAGTAAGTTTGAAACCTATCATGAACTTCAATTTATTGTAAAATTATGAATTCTTATTGATCTAAGTTTCATTTAATTTTTTGGGAAAGACAAATGTAAAGCTTTGAAATAAAAGTAGGGAGGAAGAACAATATTTTTGTAATTACATTTATATGGGGCTAAAGAAGAAAAAAGTGGAGCTAAAAATCATTTCCCAATTTTTCTTTAAAGGCAAGTGCCATAGTTGCGTAATTCATCATTTGCAGTATAATATAAATATTCACGTTTTTAACATGATTTTTTTTTTTTTTAATTCATCATTTAAAATATAAATATTCACATTTTTATCAAAAAAAAAAAATTACTCTTACAATTTCATAATTCAATAAGTAGAAGAAAATTTGGTCAACGCACAAATTCGGGCATACATGGGCCTCATCTGTCTTCTTGCTGCACTTCCATTCTGCTAATCTTAACAGTTTAAAGCAAGCGAGATATTTGCTTCACAACTACTAATACAAGAAAATTTTGTGTTAAAAAAACAAAAGCCAATTAAACCCCTTGTCGCCACCCTTTGACCCAATCAGTTTTAAAAGTAGAGAAAGCAATTGATGAAACCAATATAATTTTCAAATTGAAGCTACCTGTGTTTACATTGGATGAAGTAGAGCATGATATTTATCAGTGTCTTAGAAACCATCGAATTTGCTTGTCTTTTGTTAAATCATGAAGATCCCAATTAGCATTTGGAGACAGACGGATAAAACTTTGAAAATGGAAACTCTTTATTTAAATAATTACTGAAGAACAATAATCACACTATTTTGTTTTTATACAAATCTTTATACTTCAGAGAATTGCAAGTAATATCATCCCCATAAGAAGTTGAAATGGGTTGCAGCGAAAAAGCTTAAGCATTCTTGAACAAGACAGATAACAATTTAATTTGTTTATAATTAAATAACAATATAATATCACATCATTAGTTCATATTTATTGAACATTTATTAAGTTTATCTCTATCGACGCATTTGAATCGGAGGCATATAAGATAACTGGGGTAATCTTCGTTTATTTTGCAAAATTCCGGTGTTTGGTTTGCAAGTAATAAAATATTACAGAAATCTTTTATTGCAAATAGTGTTTAGTGTTGGTAATGTGGGGGGTAATCTGATACCCTCTCCCACCCCTGGGATTAAAATATTACTGAGGTAATCTGATTTTTATACCCATTTTACCCTCAATTAAAAACCATTTCGGATACAATTGCCCTCAAATGTCTACCAAATAATAATTACCCAGCTCCCTACATTTGAGAAATTAGCTAAAACACCCGAGCCACAAAAAAGTTTAAAAGTTAACAAAATATCCACAGCCACCCAAGACCACTGCCGACCATTACTCACCATGGTTGGCCGCCAACGTCAGTCGCCATAACGGTGGATGATTGATGGGCTTTGGCCGGTTGTACGCAGAAAACGACCAGATTTGGCCGTTTCTATGGCGTTTCACAATCAAAGATATAGCCGTGAAACGATCATAGATCTGGCCATTTCACAGACATAGATCTGGCATTTTCATGGCCAGATCTGTGGCCATAAAACAGCCATGGATTTGTGATCCATGGCCGGAAATGGCTTTGCCGGCGCACGACTGACCATATACGTCCAATTGTGCACCATTAGTCGACTGCCGGCAATGGCTTCGGGGGGGGGGGGGGGGGGGGGGAGGAGAGAGAGAGAGAGGTGATTTTGCTACAAATTAAAGTTTTATATGGCTGGAGTGTTTTAACAAAATTTCAAATTTAGGGGGTTAAAAGAAATTATTCAAAAAATAATAATAAAAAATTTATTATATTAATATTTAAAAAGGAGGGCAATTTAGTAATCTATATAACATACCCACCCATTTATCCTCCCAACCAAACATATTATTCACCAATTTATTCGAACCAATCAAATACATTTTCTAAATATTCTCTGTAATCTTCAAGGTGATCTATTTTTCCATTAATATAACATTCCCCTATAATAAAATATTATATGATCCAAACACCATATATATGTATTCATTGATTCATATTGGAATAATATTACCCATATAAAGTGTGAATATAAAGACTTCCATATAAAGTTACGTGTCACCCAATAAATAGAAAAATTATTATAAAAAGTCAACTTAATATATGTATAATAAATGAGATTGAATGACTTGGAAATATAGTAATTATGTCATATTATTTTGCATGAAAGTCTTTGTATGCACATTTTGTATGGGTAGTATTAGTCTTCATATTATGTCATATAAGTTTGTATACAAATAATTTATTTACAAATTTAGTATATTTAGTATTATGCGAGATAATTTAAAAGAACGAATTAAACTACATTAATTTTTTACAAGGATTGGTCAAAGAGAGTATAGATGTAGATGTAGATGTAGATTTAGATGTCTTAGAAAATAATTGGAAGAGACAATTATACTTCCCTCTGGTTTTACTTATTAATTAATTTATGATCGGATTGTATAGCACTCAAGTATTACTAATTTTACAAAATGGAGGCATATAAAAAACTTATACTCTTAATGTATTGGTTCATAATTATTAACTTCCAAGCTTAACTCTCTTTAACTAAATCCAGATTTCTTCCTTATAACATTTTCCTATCATTTTATTAAATTTATTAGTACTGATCAAGCTGTGGTACAAGTTATGAACTATTTTATAGCTTATAAATCCATGCACGCCTAATGATTGATATTACATTAGATGACAATTTTTATTCCATCAAAAACTATTCAAGATAATTCATAGAATAATTGTTAGCTCACACTTAGTGATTTAAGTTTTTTGCCTTTGGAATATTTTTTATAAACATAGTTTATGAGTAAAAGTGGCTTAATTAGTGTACTTGCAAAATTTTTTGATTTAATGATTTATTTATTTATGCAACATTTATATGTTAAATAATTGATGTCTCATTATATATATATATATAAGAAATTTTCAAGTATAGTTATCAATATTTTTTTTTTTTTTGAAAAAAAATCAAACTATAAAACTCTCTGAAAAGAGTTTCTAAGAAGACAATAATTAAAAACTCTTTAGGTTTAAAGTTTAAAAAAAAAATATGAACATCCAGCCCAAAAAAAGAAAAATAAAAAAAGAATTATATATACATATGTTATACGTACATGCCTCAAAACTACTTTTTTTTTTTTTTTTTTTAATTTAATACCATTATCCCATAAGATGAAAAGCTAGGGTTTTGTTGTTGGACTTGACCATTGGAGCGATAAGCTATAAGAATTTAAGATGTTCAACACCAAATTCATGTTCGTTGGCCATCAGCAATAAAAATTCTCTCCTTTTTTATTTTTCAAAAAATAAATTATGAGACATATTTTCTGTCTCATTGATTGTCCATAAGTGAATTCATGTAATTGGATGTTAGGTACCTGGCAAAGACTGGTTGTTAGATTAAATATAATTTGAATACATTTAATAAGCCCACTAGAATGATTCTTCTTCTAAATATTTGTCAAATGAAAGAGAGTTCTTGTTTTCTTTCCTTCATATTCTCGTAAGTTAATGATATTATATTTGCAATTAAATTCCTTACCGGTTTGAATTTTAACAAAATTCCAATTGTGTGAGATTTATAAATGAAAACAGTACGTATCTGTTATGTACTTCCAAGCAGAAACAATGAATCAATTAATGTTTTTCCAACTATAATCATCCAATTCAACCATGTATTTATCATTAACAGCAGAAAATAATTGTCTTTTCTCCAACGATTGAGTTGTCTCTTGGTCGGATCTATTTGTCATTCTCTTTCAACCATTTTGACTTTATGAAACTTATTATGAAGCTCCTGTTTGAATTATTATTAGTCTTAGCCAGGTTTTCTGTTGCTGCCCCATCCGGCACTCAGCAACCTGCAAAATAAAAGTATCAAAAAACCCTCTATTAGAAGGATATATGATACTTTTAAAAAATTATCTCTTAGGGCACTATATATAAAAAGCCTTAATGCTAGCTGTGAGTTTCCGAAACCCTGGAGAAAATTGTCTTTTCCTGATACCATGGGGGACAAAATGTCACTCAGCCATCTTTTGTTGATTTTGGAAATTGGTGGACAGACTAATTAGTTTGCCTATAAAATATGTTAAATTTGCATACCCATATTCTTTTTTTAATTTTATTTTATTTTGGGTAAGCATTACATGTTGGAATTGGGAACAGTAGAATCAATCTCCTCTAAGATTATGAAGTTATTCAAATTCATGTATATTCAAAACTTCCTTCTCCAGGAATCTAGTATGGCTGCCCCTCATTTTAGACTTGAAAGTCGTTTGTTTGAAGAAAGCCATGTAAATTTTGGTCACAGCAAACCACTCAACTAATTCAATTCAACACTAATTAAATATTTACATCGAAAAGAAAGGGGACATGTAGTATCCCAGATTTCGGATTTGACATTCCAAAAGCCTAAAACTATTCCAAATCTTTTCTTTCCGTTCAGGAACAAATTAAGTGCTGATAAATTCATCCATTAAATAGATGCCTCAAATAGCCAATGTTTAAGTTGAAGCATGTGGCAGGTTTGGGCCGATAAATTTCATGCAACCTTATGTGATGTAGATGAGATATGTCCACTTGCACTTTTGTTTCACGGGTGAAAGCAGATTTAGGCCCAAATTTATAAGTTAACTTTATCAGTAAGCTTCTTTTTTCTATTTTTTTAAAAGTGATTTTTAGACTCCATATTTTTTTTAATCTTTAACCACATCTTCTACCTTAGATAGGGGTATATTAGTATTTAGAGAATAAAATATTAATTATGATTTTTATACATATTTTACTTTAGGAAAAAATTATAAATATGTTCATTATTTTGCAGTTTTAAAACATAAATACCCTTAAGGTCTAATGTAATCAACAGTTAGACATGAAGATTTAAACAACTGTCATTTTCATCCAAAAGTAACTGCTATTAGCTTACTCAGTTAGATGAAGTGTTAAAGCTGAAAATGCTTCGAAAAATAATCATATATTAAAAAAAAAAAGAGTTTCTCCTTCTTTTTTTTTTTTTTTTTTTTTTTTTTTTTTTTTTTTTTTTTTTTGGGTATCGTACGATAACAAAATTAATCAGGTAACTAAGGGATAAAATAAACAAATATTATATAAAGCTAAATACCCATATGGGTTGATCGACACATGACACATTTGAAAGCTTTAGAATTGCTCTATTTTGACACATTAGATTGACAAGCCAATCAAATTCCTTATCTTACACATTGGGTTATATTATTGCTCCATTTATAATTATTAATTAATTTAAAAAATAGGATGTATTAATAATTAATAATAATAATAATAATAATATAGGTGTATTGCATTAACATTCTAAAGCTCTAACTATAATGACACTTTGGATTTGTGATTACCATGTGGTTGAATTTTATTGGTGATGATGTAGACAATATTAATGCTGCATTGGGATTCAAAGTCTAAATAAATAGACATAAAGATTGTATTAGATAGGTGCATTGCATTAGTTGTATAATAATTAATAATAATACTAATTATATAGATGCATTTTATTCTAAAAGTCTAACCATAATGACACTGAATTTGCGTTGTATATGGTGAATTTTATGATAATGATGTAGAGAATATAATTGTTGCATTGATATTCTAAAGTCTAAATAAATAGACATAAATATTAGATTACATAGGTGCATTGCATTGTAATAAAAGTACACTGTTTATTAATAATTATATAGGTGCATTGTATTAATATTGCAAACATTTCTTTGTATTCAATTCGTATATTAATTGTGTTGGCATTCGAAAGATCTAAATAAGAGGTTATAAAAGGGGCGTATGTTAATTGTGTATTATCGCAATATGTAGTTGTTGTTAACAATACGTTTGGTCTTTATAATTGTTATAGATCATGTTAGTTTATGTCAATTATACGTTGTTCTTATGATTTGTTAATCGATGATTTTTATTTATTTATGTTTTGTTATTGTTACAAGTCAAAGATTATGAATTGGTATGGAATAAAGGAAGGATGTCCGATTGACATTATCAAATGAGTTGTATTTTGATTCGTTCTTCAAACTATAAGTATATCTTCTAACTATTTAATACGAAATTGTGAGTATATCTCCAACTATTTTAACGGTTATTATTTGGTTGAATGATTATTTTTGGTCGGTCAATCTATTGAATGATTAATTGTGTTAGTCCTGTAAACGGTAAGTGTGTTCTTTAAACATTTAATATGAAGATTATAAACTTTGTTGATGCGTTTTCAGGTAACAGTTGTTATATGAATGAATAATTATTCCTTAACAATCTAACATAATGATCGATGATTAAATTTATATGTTTGTTTTCAAGGAAAGTTCATGTACTTTTTAAGATCAAATCGAGGATGATCCTATTGTCAGCCAAACTGTGAGTATGTGTCATACTATATAGTAAAAACAATTCATTTGTGTTGAATATGTTTTCATAAAAGCCTCGTGTATTTTAATTTGTTATATGAATGATTAATTGTTTATATCCTGCTAATGTGCGAGTATATAGTTAAGTGAATTAATTTGGCTAGTTCTGTTTTCCAATTAATAGGTTTTATTTGAAATATTTATCTTCAGTCCTAATATGATAATCCCTTAAATTTGGGTCAGTAAAACATTCATTTTTCATCATAACTTTCTCAATAAAAATCCAATTGATTGAAGGATTGAATCTTTAGAAACTAGACAGATAGTAATTTAATTTGATATATTATACACTTAATTTGGATAACTATAGCCCACTGTCGAACAATTCCTTTCATCACACACATATTTCCGGTTCCATTGAACAGCAGTGTAAATTGATCATAACTGCTCAATAAAAATCTAATTGATGAGAGGATTGAATCTTTAGAAGCTAGATAGACAGTTCTTTAATATGATATTATACGCTTAATTTGGATAACTGTAGCCCCATGCCAAATCATTCATTTCATCATCATACACATTTCGACTTCCACTGATAGTTAGTAGTAAACTGACCATCACTTGCCCAATAAAAATCTAATTGATGAGATGTTTGAATATTAGAAATTAAATAGATAGGACTTAATTTGATAATTATACGCTTAATTTGGATAACTGTAACCCCGTGTTGAAACATCTTTATCCTCACACATATTTTAGGTTCACTAAACAGTCAAAGTAAATTGACGATAACTTACTCAATAAAACTCCAATTAATGAGAGCTTTTAATATTAGAAAATAGACAGACTTATTATACACTAATTGGGTGATATAGCCCCACTTTAAACCATTCTTTTTATCACACACCTTTTGGTTTCCCCTGTTTCTCGATTTCCACTGAACAATTAGTAGTAAATTGATCATAATTATTTAATAAAAATTCAATTGATGAGTAGTTTAAATCTTTGGAAACTGAAAGATAGAGCTTTAATTTGATATAATATCATGAATTGAATAACTATAGGCTACGGTCGAACTATTCATTTATCATCACACACATAAAACCATTCAATTTAGTGATGACAAAGGAAACAAATATTGATTGTAGTTTTAATTATTTGTTCTATCTCTTTTTATTGATATTTTTTTATGTTAATACTTTATTGAAAACAGTTTGTTGCTAGATAGAACAAATTTTTTGTGTCACAAATATCATCTGATGTTTGATGTCAAACCATGTAGCTTTAGTAAGTCATTATAATAGTCGAAATTATATTATCCTTAAAGGAAAACAAATATTGATATGTAGTTTTAACTATAACTGTTCTATCTCTTTTTGTGATATCTTTTTATTACATACATATATCATGAAAAGAGGTTGTTGCTCAATATAACTAATTTCATTATTTAACACAAGCATTCGGTTTCCACTGAATAATCAGTAGTAAATTGACATAACTTGTTCAATAAAATACAATTGATGAGATGATTGAATGTTTAGAAACTAGAAGACAGTTTTTAATTGATATATTATACGTTTAATTTGGATAATTATAGCCCCATTGCCGAACCATTCTTTCATCATCACACACATTTCGACTTCCACTGAACAGTTAGTAAATTGACCATAACTTGCTCAATAAAAAACCAATTGATGAGAGGTTTGAATCTTTAGAAACTAGATAGATAAGGCTTAATTTGGTATATTATATGTCTAATTTGGAAATGTAACCCCATTTCCGAACTATCTTTTTATCATCACACATATTTCGGTTTCTACTCAATAGTTAATAGTAAATTGACCATAACTTGCTCAATAGAACTCCAATTGATGAGAGTTTTCAATATTAGAAACTAGACAGACAAGATTTAATTTGGTATATTACGTTTAATTTGGATAACTTTAGCCCCACTTCCGAACCATTCTTTAATCATCACACATATTTCGGTTTCCACTGAACAATTAGTAGTAAATTGACCCAACTTGCTCAATAAAACTCCAATTGATGAGAGATTTAAATATTTAGAACTATACCGATAGGTATTTAATTGGTATATTATACGATATTGGATAAATGTAGCCCCATTGCCAAACCATTCTTTTTATCATCACACATTTCAGTTTTCATGAATAGTCAATAAAATTGACCATAACTTGCTCAAAAAACTCCAATTGATGAGAGGTTTAAATCTTTAGAAACTAGACAGATAGAATATTATATGCTTAATTAGAAACTTTAGCCCCACTTCTGAACCATTCCTTTAATCATCACACAATTTCGGTTTCTACAAACAGTCAATAGTAAATTGCCATAACTTCTCAATAAAAATCCATGATGAGAAGTTAAAATCTTTAGAAACTAGACAGATAGAGCTTTAATTTTATATATATACGCTTATTTTGATAAACTGTATCTCATCAAATCATTCATTTTATCATCAAATACATTTCGGTTTCACTGAATAATCAGTGGTAAATTGATCATAACTTGTTATAAAAATCAATTAATGAGAGGTTTGAATATTTTGAAACTAGATAGACAAGACTTTAATTTGACATATTGTACACTTAATTCAGATAATTGTAGCCCCACATCAAACCATTATTTATTATCACACACATTTCAGTTTCTCCTGTTTCTCGATTTCCACTGAACAGTCAGTAGTAATTAGCCATAACTTGTCAATAAAATTTCAATTGATGAGCAATTTAAATCTTTAGAGACTAGAAAGATAGGGCTTTAATTTGATATATTATATGATGAATTAGGATAACTATAGACTTGCTGCCGAATCATTCATTTTATCATCACATACATAAAACAAATTCAATTTTAGTGATGACAAAGGAAAACAAATATTGATATGTAGTTTTGATGTATTTGTTCTATCTTTTCGTTGATTTTGGATTGGTTTTGTTGTTTGATTGTGGGTTTTACAATTTCGTCTTTCTTAGGATGCTATCATCAAATGCTTTTTGCTATAGGTGTGGTCAATTGTAATTGTAACAAATAGATTTGTACTAAGACCTTTATCTTCATGGCTTCTTAATGCTTTAATTAAGTTGCCTTCAGATTATATGTTGGAGTTGTTGTTGCTTTCTATGTGAGTTATCTTCTCAACATTCTTTTTTTTTTAATTTCTAAAATAATAATGATAAAAATAATTCATTTTCTCTTCTCAACAATCAAAATCAATTTTTTTTTCTTGGCTCTGCAGTCTCTTGCTTAAAAGTTCACATTTTTCAACAATGTTTCCCCTTTTTTGATGATTTATAGATTTATCATAATACCCGGTGGGTTATCTACAAATTTTTCTTGTTTTCTTGAGAAAGTTTTAGACCTTGGTTGCAGATTTCAAATGGACACATATTTGAAAAGAACTATAATGATATAGACTTTAAGTTCAATTTGTGGATATTTTATTTATGTTTTAATTATAGTTTATATTAAAGTGAACTTCAATATAGAAATATATATTTAAAACACAAAAAAACCAATATAATGTAAATAATATATAATAAATATACCCAAGCAACGCAACTTGAAAATAAATATAAGTTACAAAAATTGCGGAAGGTCAGTATAAATTTTAAGTTTAATATGTTGATCTTGATAATATTCAGGTGATCTTAAATATCATACATGATACTACAAAATACTGACATCGAATATCAAACAATGTTTGCAAAAATTATCGATTGTTCAAGTGATGATCCTGAAAATATAATTAGATTATATAATATTCAGGTGGATTTTCTCAAATTGGATGAATGATTTAATGACATCTACATATATTGATTATATAAATATACAGGTAGAATTATTAATTATCTTAATACAATTTGATATATATAAAATTTATATTATATTACTTTAAAATTTGTATAATTTAACAAATAAAATGTCTTACTCTAATTAGTTTAGTTTGTTAGAATAAATTGTTACAATTTATTTAAAAAAACATTGAAAAACATACCCACGCAAGGGCCCCATGTCTAGTTAACTAATAAAGTACACCTATCTTTTGTTTTAACATTTTTATTTTATTCTTAATTTTATAATTTGCATGTACATTATTATTTTTAATGATTATATAATTAAAAAAAATCTAATTAAAAAGTTCTTTCTCTAATTAAAATGCTTATTATTTTCATTGGTTGGTATAATTTTCTATTGTGCAATTACTTTTTAGATTGTTTTATATAATTATATCTAATTATTGCAATTTATTTTTTATTAATCAGATAAACAAAGTTTTTTTTTTTTTTTTTTTTTTTTTTTTTTGTCTTTTGTCCGATTTGGTGTGTTAAATAACGGATTAGATTATGACGGTTTTCTTTGGATGAAAATGTTACTATTTATGACATTAAGATTGTATGTTATGTTTAAACCTCTAGGTCTGATTGTGCATACACTAAATCCAAGGGTGTTTAATGTCTTAAACCACTATTTGCTTAGATTTGAGATCTTTAATATACTCCATATATAAAGTTGTTAGCTCTAAAAATACTCCCAAAACTAACAGAAACTCGTTGTTTGATTTAATTTCTAATAATTTTATGGTTGTATTATTAGTTTTCCATTTAAAAAATGTAATTTGAAATAGTTTTCCCAATTAAAACTTAGAAAAGTAACAAACAAAAAGAGAGAGAGAGAGAAAGAAAGTAATAAAGAACAACTCCAAAAGAAGATTAAATAGTAGTTGTTTTTGCTTTAGGTCTAGAAAGATATAAAATCTGAAAATTAATTCATGTTATAAAGAAGAAATATTAAGTAAGTTTGAAACCTATCTGAACTTCAATTTATTGTAAAATTATGAATTCTTATTGATCTAAGTTTCATTTAATTTTTTGGGAAAGACAAATGTAAAGCTTTGAAATAAAGTAGGGAGAAGAACAATATTTTGTAATTACATTTATAGGGGCTAAAGAAGAAAAAAGTGGGCTAAAATCATTTCCCAATTTTTCTTAAAGGCAAGTGCCATAGTTGCGTAATTCATCATGCAGTTATAATATAAATATTCACGTTTTTAACATAGTTTTTTTTTTTTTTATTATTCATTTAAAATAAAATATTCACATTTTATCAAAAAAAAAAAATTACTCTTACAATTTCATAATTCAATAAGTAGAAGAAAATTTGGTCAACGCACAAATTCGGGCATACATGGGCCTCATCTGTCTTCTTGCTGCATTCCATTCTGCTAATCTTAACAGTTTAAAGCAAGCGAGATATTTGCTTCCAAACTACTAATACAAGAAAATTTGTTTGTTAAAAAAACAAAAGCCAATTAAACCCCTTGTCGCCACCCTTTGACCCAATCAGTTTTAAAAGTAGAGAAAGCAATTGATGAAACCAATATAATTTTCAAATTGAAGCTACCTGTGTTTACATGGATGAAGTAGAGCATGATATTTATCAGTGTCTTAGAAACCATGAATTTGCTTGTCTTTTGTTAAATCATGAAGATCCCAATTAGCATTTGGATACAGACGGATAAAACTTTGAAATTGAAAATCTTTATTTAAATAATTACTGAAGAACAATATCACACTCTTATTCATGATATTAATATTATTTGTTTTGTTTTTTATACAAATCTTTATACTTGAGAGAATTGCAAGTAATATCATCCCAATAAGAAGTTGAAATGGGTTGCAGCAAAAAAACCTTAAGCATTCTTGAACAAGACAAATAACAATTTAATTTGTTTATACATTAATTCTTTTTCATAGCATATAGTTTTTGAAATCATGTTTCATGGGTATCTATCTTTACACTACAAAATTTATGTTACAAAAAAGGAGAAAGGAAATAACCAAACAAACAAAAACTTAAGTGCTGTACTGGGCAAAAGGGGTTCTTTTTCTAAGGGTGGAGAGTCTTGTTTTCCCTTCAAACATGACAGAATCCAAAGATTAAACCTGCAGAGAAGAAGCTGAAAAACCAAGCATTGTTATAAATTACCGTAAGACTATCAGGAATCGTGGAGAGGAACCCAACCTTGTGTAACAAACCAGGAATCACAGGCAAAATCCAATAATCAAAGCTGCATGGCTGCCAATTGTAGCCCCTGAATAGTAGTAAGCTCCATTAGGACTCAAAGAATACAGTCCTGACACTTAATTTTGCTCTGTGAATGAGATAGTAATCTGCTAAAATTATGCCACCAATTGGACCCAACAAAGCAGAATACCCAACTAACCATGTGTACACAAAACTCTCACTCGATTTAAGAAGCCTCCAAGGTTGGAATGCAATTCCAACCAATGCAGTTAAAAAAGCCCCTCTTCTGAATGTGATATTCGAAGGACTAAGATTAACAAGTGCATTGCTGGAGCTACAACATTGGCTGCAATATTGGTTGTAATGGTGGCTAGACTGATGCCTAAAATGGCTAAGATTATTGTGTGATTCCTCCAATTTTCCAAGAAGTTGAATTGGACTAGAAATAACATGACCAAATGACTTCAGTAGAGCAGGTTATTGCAAGGCCGACAAATGTAAATGCCCCCTAAAAATTGGAAGGCCAGCCTGACCCACAATTTGATGTTTGGCTCTTGGCGTATCGAGTAAAATCAGGAATGTTAAGTGAAGAGTAGCCCAGAAGCTGATATTTGCAGTGAGTGAAGGGAAAAATAGGACCAAAATCTGAAGAAGATAGCCGGGAAGTTATAGAGAGCATGTGGCCAAATCCACCGGCTTTGGAATAAGCCCAGAAGAGAAAACTAGAAGTGAGTATGATCAAAATTGGAGCTGAGTATTTTTCAGCTCTCTAATTCCTTCTATCCCTTTCCAAACAATAGTCAATTGGGCAAACAAAAGGCAATAAAACAAGCAAATTCAAGGAGATGTACCAAGCCATGGTAAATTCGAGACAGTGAAGTTGTTTAATGAATTTAGGCAAAAGAAGAAAAATTGCCTCACCACAATCCAAGTTTCAATCCCATACCAACCACAGCCAACCAATGCTTAAGGAGTGTAGGAATATGAGCACCACGAATACCAAAAGAAGATCGAGCCAGGACTGGAAAAGAAATTCCATATTTTGTTCCAGGATGGCCTGTAAGTATTAAAGGGACTAACAAAATATATTTGCAGCAACAACAGTGGCGTTCTTGCCACCAGCCATGCCGAGATCAACAAGACTGAGCCAAGTAGTAAGATGGAACACCAACAACAAGGCCAATCCAAAGACTGGCCATTCCACAAGAGAAAGTCCTATGATTGAGTTCTGTTGGCTTGAGATCTTCATTGGTGAGCGCGGGATCAGGTTGGAAATCGTTGAATTCCGAGGTGAAATCCGATTTGGTTGATGCCATTGTGGTCAAAATGTTGCATTTTTTCCTAAGAGAAGTGGGAAGAAGTTGTGAGTGGAAGATGCTATGGTGGATGTGTTATGTGACAATAAAGGAGTGGGGAATTTGCAGGGGGTGATGGCTCTGGGAAAGTGAAGATGGGGAGGAGGTTGATGTGATACATTTGGACACCATGATTCACAAAAAGATTCAGATGAAATTGAACTATGGATCTATGGTGTCTTTTGTTTGAGATAAGGTGAGTGATGATTGGCCCGTATTGTCAGTATCATAGTGTTACTATTACATGGATGGAATGGTAAATAGAATTTAGCCCCTTTCTTGCTTAAAATTTTAAATGGCCAATTTCTCCATGCCAATAGTAAAAGGCCTATTGATAAGCATTTGATAATTTATTATTAATTAAAAAGGAATCTTTAAGGTGGCGTGTGTGTTGAATCTTGAGTTCCATTAATAAATTCCTATTGCATTATTTTTTCCCCTGAAAGATAAATTAAAGATTGGAAAGTGATTAGGATCTCACTCGCCTAATGATGCGTGCGATCATACAAAGTAAATTTTAGAATTTTAAAATCACTTGAGTCCCTAAGTTTATCAAAATTTTCTCTTTGTCCATAGTATTTGTTAAACTATGGGATTTTATACCTTAATTGTACTAAATTTCAGGAGCAATGGATAAAATTTTGCTTAAGCACTTCTTATTAAATGTTTAAAATTTTTCTGGGAAAAAAATTATATATATATATTATACTATAAGAAGCACATTAAGTATATTTCTAACCTAATATGCATCAAATGTTGTTTTTTTTTTTGGTTCATAGAACTTATGTATTTTTATTTTAATCATTAAAAAAACCCACTTTATTGAATAACGCAATGCTTTGTTGCTAATAAAAAAAGTTTTCAAAAGTCGAAATTATATTATTTATGTTATTTTGTAATATTAAACTAAAATAAATCAACCTAATATTTTAATAGTACACTTCAATCTTTACATAATAAGACAAATTTTACTCTTTAAGATCTTAAACTTACCTGAAGTACTTATTAGATAATAATAATACACAATCTTTTATAAATCTATGGAGTAAGTGTTTATTAAAAATTGTTATAGGTGAGAATTACTTATGGCAATCCTAGGGTTAAGTGTTTTTAATTCAAATACAAAGGGGTATTGTTATTGGTGAATTATATTCGAAACGCCCTCACGCGCTTCTAGGAGCGATGTGATAAATGTGAATTAATTTTCTTGTGGAGAATACTCACAAACGTGGTTTTGACTATACCATAAGATGACTTGTTAAGTCGGGCTCCCTTCTGGATGCTTTGAAAACCAGATCATTTGTGATACCGAATCCAATAAATTAAATGTTATTCAATTTATTCTGATAAATTAAATCATCATAGGAAATAATTGAAAATTATGAAAGGCTAGCTAACGTAATTTGTCAGAAATCTCCTAATTATATTTTTTTTATTCTTTTCAGCTTGAGCTATTATAACCCGACTTGATGGTAATCTTTAATCAAAGAATCATAATACCCAGATGCCATTAAATTTTTACCATTTCCATCGTTAACTTGTATATTAATACTCTTCATATTTAATTACTAAGCGGTTGTTGTTCAATATTATTTCCAATTGAAATAAAACATTAATTTAATTTGTACATTCAGTTATTTTGTAAAATAAAAATTATTAATTAATGTTACTTACAAAAAGTTGAGATTCTTAACTTTTTAATGTGGCTACTTTTAAGTATCAAGACCGCATTAATTATAGAAAGTTAGAATTTATAGTGCTAGAATTTAGTAAGGGAGTAGAGCAGTAATAAAAGGCAAGGTGATATTACAAGCCTCTCATGTGTGTGTAGTATATTATATATATATATAATAAAAACCTCTCTATATGATTAGGGGTGTTATCAGCCGAGCCGAGCCGAGTTTTCGGCTTAACGAGCTTGGCTGTGAGAGAGGAATAATAAACGAGCCGAGTCCGAGTCGAGTCGAGCCAAAAATTATATGACGCGCTCGGTCGGTAATAAATTTAGTATATTTCGAGCTGGTCGCGAGCCGGTTTATCGAGTCGGCTGCGAGCCATCTCCAAATAACTCTCTTTTTTTTTTTTTTTTTTAACAAAATTCGCTGGGCAGCCATTCCATATAATTTTGAAGCTGAATCATGTTCAATATTGAAAATGAGAAAACTAGTTTAAAATATTTAAATATGTCAGACGAATTCAGAAGGGCTTAAAATTGAAAAATCATAATTTACTTTTCATTAATTTGCTGGGCAGAGCAAGTTTGACCCAGTCCAATTCAAATAAATTTGATTATATTTGCAAACAACATTAACAGTTATTTTAACTCGCCAATTTAGATAAATAAACATATATATCCTCCGTTTTTCACTCAGATATCCTCAGGAAGTGAACCTGTTGTTGCTCCCTAAATCAAAGAAGAAATCTCTTCTGATCGGCTCTGATTCCTTTTGAAACCCCCATGTTACCTATTTCATCTTGTGCCGGCAAGTCAACCGACCTGTCAACATTCAGTTCAGAAGCAGAGGCAGGTTGGCTACTATGGCCAGAAATGAAGCCAGCCCCAACATCATCTGAAAGCCTAACAAGACGCTCTGAAGGTTCAGAACTTTGCTATTTTCACACACACATACAATAGAACCAAAAAAGACATCTGATGAATGCAACAATTGTATGTGTAAAAACAGAAAAGGGGTTTATGCATGCTCTGCAAGTACGCCTGATTGTGCAATATGAAAAGCCGCGATGCTTCATTAATTTCTGCCAGAATGTTTCTGAATGCTGTCCACCCTTCGTCCCGAGAACTTCCAGCAGGAACAATAATATTATTGCGATTTCTACTAACAGATGCTTCCGATACCTGCAGAAATAAATTTAATAAGGCAATAAGTTTTAGGAATAACAACACTAACCATTAGATTAGCCTTATCATCTTCACACTTATAAAGACGCATAAGAAGACAAAACTGGAATACCAAAGTACTAAAAGCCTTATCATCTACAGTGTGTGAAGGTGAAAATCTGTTCCCATTCCTTCAATTTTTCAAACTAAATTTCAAGTACATTTGTACACCAAAGATTGATCTCGAAGAAAAGAATTGGAAATCTCCAAATTTTGCATAAGACTTCCAAAAGACAACTAAAAATGATTCAAAATCCAACAAGAAAAACAATTAATATAGAAAAATATATAACAGATAAAATATTGTGCTTAATGGCTTAGAAAGGAACATGACACAGGGCTCTTTCACAAAAATATCAATGGAGGTTAGTTGAACTACGCAAATATTCCGGAGATATTATCATCCCATTGGTACAGGAATAATCCCAAAACAAGGAGCACAAGATCCGACGAAGAAACCCCTTACTCACCGATTAAAGTCTAACGAAAATCCGACGAAGATGATGACAAACCGACGAAGAAACTTCAGATCTGACGAAGACGATTCAGATCCGACGAAGAACATTCAGATCTGATGAAGCTCGTATGAAGAAGACGAAGTTCTGACAAAGATCCAACGGTTGCTGAAGGTCCGACGACGATGAACAATATCCCACGAAGATCCCGCGAAGCTGACGAAGATGAACAAGATCTGGCCGAAAATCGTTACTTTGGGAGGAGTTTGATTCAAATTTTACGGCAAGGGTTCCACTGTGACCCATTTTTTGCGATTTGGGGATTTTAATAACAGGGGCCATTTTGTTATTTTATAAAACTTGTTTGCATTATTTTCGATTAAATCTCAATAGTTTAGAAATTCTCAAAAAACACCCCGCTTTTTCGAGGCAGGCGCGGCTCGCGAGCCTGACGAGCCGAGCCTTCTATGGCTCGAACTCGGCTCGTTTTATCTCACGAGCCGAGTCGAGCCGGCTCGTTATCTGACGAACAGAGCCGTTAACGAGCCGGACTCGAGCCGAGCCGAGCCGGCTCGCGAGCGGCTCGGTAACGGCTCTGTTCGTCAGCGGCTCGCGAGCGGCTCGGTTCGTTAACTAGCCCTAATAATGATACTCTATATAGGAATAAACTCTATATAATCATAAAAAATTCTAGTCCCAATTTGAGATAGTTATAAATAAGAATAAACTTCACATTGTAGTAAGTTATAATTTTTCTAATTCCCATCGTAAAGAAAATTGCCTCCACATAGTAATAATTATTTGTATATTACCAAAAAATATATGTTATGTTACATTAAAGGTTTAAGATGAAATAAAATATTTGTTTAAAGTTATTTGGGACAATGATTTATATTTTAGAGTTGTTACCACATCTTTTACCTTGCTAGTATGTAATAACTTGCTAGCATGGACACCTTCTTGTTGAAGCCAAAATATTTTTAGCTTCTTAAGCATGTTTAGAGTTTCATGGCACAAAACTTTTTGTATTTCCGTACTATCATCCTTAGGATTATTTCCTTTATCTTCTTATCTAATTGTAGCAATGATTTCTTCTTCGGTTAAAATATACACGATTTGTTGCTTATTTGGATGATCGAGGAAGACATTAATATCCATTCGATTAGTGTAGTGAAATTATCGAATCTGATCACTCAATTTTGCAATGACTCTTCTATTTTCTTGTCGAATCTAATCACTTAATTTTGCAATGATTCTTTTATTTTCTTCGTCCACTTCATTTGTAATTTACAATTCATCGAAATTGGGGGTCCAAATTTTGCAATGCTTAAAACCATTGGCAATTGTCTGTAGCTTCACATCAATTGACCATGCATCAACTGCATTTATAGTTCCATTAATAACACTTATCTTTGCTAATTCTAAGACACGGTCTTCTATCCATTTCAAAAGTAGGTAATTGAAGTGCTGAATTGAAATCCTAACACTACTAAAATATGAATTGAAATCCTAATATTGTACTACTAAAACATGAATTAAAAAATAAGAAATCAAAACTATAATTTTTGTAACTACACCTCCATTAAGTTATAACCTCCTTATAGTAATAAAATTAGTTAGTCCCACCATTCTGACATATATATAAGAGAGAGAGAGAGAGAGTAATGCTACATTTACACCACTCCTTTACATCAGTCTCATACATCATGATGTGGCAACCGATGTGACAGAAGCCACCTTATCTTCCACATCAACTATTTGCCATGTCAATTTCCCATAATTTTTTTTTTTTTTTAAATTTACAAACCATAAATTTCAAATTTTCCATTTTGCGCTAAATCCACATCCTAAATCAATATCAGCCCTTAGTAGGTAACCACCACAGCCGCTCCAAGATGCTACCCTACACTCATCACAGTCTACCATCTTAGTCACAGCTAGGACTGTTAGACAAGTCGAGTAGCTTGCGAGTTGGCTCAACTTGACTCGTCTAAAGCTCGTTAAGGGCTCGAATCGACTGTTGTCAAGTCGACTCAGCTTGAACTTGGGTACTAAATCAAGTCGAGTTCGATCATGGGTCGGCTCGGCTCATAGTCTCGCGATCCTAGGGTTACTAGCATAAGCAAGGTCAATTTTGTAAGTTTTATAAACCTTGTGGGATTGAAATGTTATATGGAAGTTTAAAAATTAAAAAAAAAAAAAAAATTTAAATTTACCCCCCTAAGTGCAAAATAGTAAAACACGATCTAAATACCCCCAATTCAATTTCCCCCAAATCGACCAAGCCTTATTCACAATTTCACAAACCCTAAATCCCCAAAAGTGGAAATATGTCCATTGTGAATCACGAATCATGATCATCCCCTGTGCTTGTCGTGGTCGATTGATCATTCCCTGTTCTTGTCGTCACCGATCGATTGACGACATGGAGGAATCACGACTTCATCCCCCAAAGCACAAAACCAATTCTTCCCCTCCAAATCGAGCACAAAATCGGTAGGAGGAAGCACAATCAGTAAGTATCCCAAACTCACAAATGCTGCTCTGAATTCGTTAAGGTTCATTAACATGGTTTGTTAATTTGGACATGGTTTAGGGTTTATTTGCACACAATTCATAGCTTCTTTGCTTGAAAACAATAATATCTGAAAAATTGATGATGAATTTTAGGCTAAGTTTGCACATTATGAAAAATTGATTGTTGTAGGCTTGTAGGGTTGATTCTGAATCAGTCAGTAAATTTGGAGTTTCTTTCTGTAATTAATCCTAGTTAGAAGAAAGGGGACATGTCTAATTGTTGGCGTCATTGTGCACTTGCGAGGATAGGCCATTATGTGTCAATTAATACACACACGCCACACTTCAACACTTACTAGTATTGTAGCATAGCACTAAAGCCCCATTTGCAAATTCCAAAACAACCGCCATCCCTATAATAGTAATAAACCTTCATTCCTTTAGATAAATGTTAGATTCTTGGAGCTTAGAGCTTGATAGAGAATATGTTGACTTTTAAATAATGTCTATCAATTAGAAGTATTTTTAATGATGTTAATTGATTATGGTTTGCTTGTGTTGCTAGATTTTGCAGTTTGTGTTGCTGGATTATGGAGTTTGTGTGTTTCCTTAATGATGGTTTCTTATTTTTTAATTATAGGTATGGCCTTCGAAGGCAGTTCCTCAAGCACCCCGACATTGGATGACATCAACGATACAATTACAAATAGAGCAGTTGATCGTCATAACATTTATGGAAGCACAACCACTGCCCATACAGAACAAAGTGTTAGTAGCCTTGAAAATGTAGTGGACAATGATAATCCACTTCACAGGAAGAAAAGAGTCAAGACATCAGTGATGTGGACAAAATTTAAGGAGGTGGTTGTCCTTGGTGGTACAAAGAAAGCAGAGTGCATCCACTGCAAAACCAAGCTGAAAATCACTGCCACTGGAAGCACTACCCAATTTAATAGAAATTTGAAGAGGTGTGCGAAGAGATCAGCTTCCTTGAGGCAACAAGAAATTAATTTTCCCCCTTCCAGTTCTCAGGGTACATCTGTTATCTTGTTTGCTCTACGAGGCCAGTTCAATATGCTTAAGATGATGGAACTTATTGCCCATTGGGTGCTAATGCATGAGCATTCGTTTACTGTTGTGGAGGAAAAAGGATTGAACAATATGATGAAGTATGGGATTCCTAAATGGAGTCTGATTTCGTGTAATACTTGCAAGAATGATTGTGTGAAAGTGTATGAAAATGAGAACTGGAAGCTGAAGACAGTATTGAAAAGTGTTAGAAAGATTAGTCTCACCACAGATCTATTGAATTCAGGCAATCCAAGGATGGAATACATGGTATTGATTGGGCATTGGATTGATGATAATTGGAAGTTGAATAGACAGGTCCTAAACTTTGTTCATTTGCCTCCTCCCGTACTGGTGTCGCCATTTTTGATGTCATTTTCAAGTGCTTAATGGAGTGGGGAATTGAAACTAAGGTCCACATGATCTCAGTGGACAATGCTACAAACAATGATGTTGCAATCAAAGTCTTGAAGGAAAATTTCCATGCTACGGGGAAGCTCATATGTGGGGGCAAGTTGTTTCATGTAATATGCTATGCATAGATCTTGAACTTGGTTGTTCAAGATGGCCTTTATCAAATTAGACACATTATTGATGACATCCGTGACTGCATGTTATATATCAATGCCTTGGAGAGTGGGCTTAAGGTTTTTTCAGAGATTGTTTAGCAGCTGCGATTGCCGTTTCGCAAGCTTATTCTTGATTGCAAAACACGGTGGAATTCAATATATGATATGCTAGCAACGACAATTAAGTTTAGACGTGTTTTTCTTAGATTGAAAGAGAGGGATTTGAGTTACCATTATTGTCCTAAGGAGGATGATTGGGACAATGTAGAGAAACTTTGTGATATTTTGAAGGTGTTTAGTGGTGCGACCAATCTCATATCAAGGAGTGATTATTCGACATCAAACTTGTTTCTAAAACAAGTTTGTCTAATCAAAATTATGTTGGATAGTAAGAGTGAAGATGAAGATGAATTTATAAGGACCATGGTTTGGAAAATGAAAGAAAAGTTTGACAAATATTGGGGGAATGTAATTTGCTGATGGCTGTGGCTGCTGTATTGGACCTTTGATTGAAGATGAGGGTCATTCAATGGTCATTCCCTAAGATGTATCCTGACTTGGAAGCGTGGGAAAATGCTAATATTGTTTAGGATGCCTTGTGTGAGGTATATAGGGAGTATGTTGATGCTAGTAAAGCATTGACTGCTACATCAGGAGGGGATGGACTTGAGGCTTTTGGTGAGGGGTTGGGGGCAGCGACAGTCAGGCTAGAGGATTAGTGTGATTTTTGTAACTTTTTGGACGTGGTCAAGACAGTTTAGCTAAGTAAATCAGAGTTAGATTGTTATTTGGGAAAGGGATACCAAAAATGTGTGGCGGATCCTGCAGCGTTTAATGCTTAACAGTGGTGGAAGGAAAATTCAAGGAAGTTCCCAATTTTGTCTACCATGGCTCATGACATATTAGTCATCCCTATCACTATGGTTGCTTCTAAGTCTGTTTTCAACACCGAGAGTAGGGTTATTGACACGTATCAATCATCGTTGGCTCTCATCATGGTGGAGATGCTCTTATGTGGATGTGATTGGTGTCGCTCTTTGAATGGGGTGAAGAAATGGTGCAAAGTAGGTTATATTATATATTGTTTTGATTAAATTCAATAATTACATTGTCTTTATTCAAACTAAACTTTAATTACTCCCCCTTTGTCATTTTAGGAAGAGTACCAACCGTTAGATATCAGGCTTCCTATCTCGTAAGTTCCTGGGATTCAGATTTAGTGCATGATTTGGCTATGGTAGGAGACATGCACAGGTACATGGTTTGGTTGGGGAGGTGCTGGCCCTCGAAGTCCAGTTGGGTTTATCATTTTGCTCTTACTGTTGATTTCTGGTTTATGGGTTATTTTCTGGTTCTTGAGTGGTTCTTTATGCTATGGAAATCTATTCTATATTGTTTGTTTGTGTTGTGGAAGTTGCTAGAATTGGGCAGTAGAGGCTATTTGGGCATGGGGAAATAATTGGGCAGTAGAGCCATTTGAGCGTGGGGAAATAAGGGCCATTTGATTGATTTTTCTTAATTGAGTTGTGGATATTGGTTAGATGAAATCTGGGCTGGTGCTCATCAATTAATTGTGTGTTGTAATTGTAGGTGAAGGCTAGGTATCTAACAAATTTTGATGCAAACTTTTGGTACAAGACATAGACAACCCATCTACGTACTACGTCCACCTATATTTTGATTACTAGACATCTATTATTTTGATATCCTAGACTGCATTTTGATGCAAACTTAGTACTTACTGCTAGATTAAAATTAGAATTGTATTTTGATACAATCACATGTTATTGTTTTTGTAGCTCAAACATTAATTAAGTGAAGTGAACTAAAATAAGAAATTTAGTTCACTTAACTTAATTTTCCATACAAAACTATCATGGTTAATATGATTGAGGATGCAGTAGCTATTTTTTTTTATGCAAAATTGTGTATTTAAACAGGTTCAGGAGCAAAAAATAGCCTACAGGGCTGAAATTGGAGCAGGTCAGACCAAGGTTGACCGAGTCTTAACGAGCCTAGCTTGAACTCAAGCTTGCGAGCCGAATCAAACTCGACTCGTCAAGAACGAGCTTGAGTTCGAGTACATTTTCCTTGACTTGACAGGTTCGAGCTTGAACTCGAGCTCGACCCTGTAGCATACAAGCTGAGCTTGATAAGCCGAAAGCTCGGCTCAGCTTGACTCGACTCGTTTACAGTCCTAGTTGCACCACAGTCCACAACACCAGACTTTTTCAACAAAGAGGCTCAACGCCTTGGCTATGTTGCTCGCTCTGCTTTTAAGGTTTATAGTTTATTTTCCTTTCCATTTATTTATTTATTTCTTGATTTTACTTATAGTTGTCTTTATGTCTTTCGTTAATAGATCCTTCAAATACAAAAGCAATACAAGCTCCTCAAACCAAACTTTACAGTTCAGTTTTTAATCTTGGTTGCGCCTCGGGTGCTAGGTTTTAGGGTTTTTTTTTTTTTGGCTTTGGACTCTCCATACTCTCTATCTCTTCACCAATCATGCTATTACGTTTTGTTTCTTTTTTATTTTTGAACAAATTATAGATAGTTTGCTAGAGCTTGGGACCACTAAAAAAGGGTAGGACTGTTGTTGGCATTGATGTTAAGGTATTAATTTTATCAAAGTTTTGCCATTTTTCATGTGCAATTGAAAATTTTGATCAAAGTTCTTGTTTTTAGTGAAAAGAATTGATTTTTTATATGTTGGATATGCATAACAGAAGGTGAAGGTTTTCTCTTCACTGTGATGCAAGGGTTCAAACCTTTTCAGCTGATGTATTGAATCTGCCCAAAACTAAACATAGGGTACTCTATCCTAAGGTATTCTCATGATAAATTGTATCATTTTAGTTGTCTTGAAATTATTTGTCAGTATGCTAAATCTTATGATATAAGTAGCTGTAATTATCTCTCTTATCTTTTTGCTATTCAATTATAGCAACAATGGTTTTCCTATATGTGCAAAGTGTATAGGATTAACATGCTTTCCCCAAAATTTAGGCTAAAAGTGGTCAATAAACATTAGAAGAAACAAAAAGTGTGTTACATAGTTACCTTCCCTTGAAAGTTCATGCTTTAATTTAAGCAAGCTAAATTTTGGTAGTATTTTGATTATAATGATATCCTGGTTGTATAATAAGCATAGTGAACAGGAAAGAAAGATACATAGCACCTGTACTCGTTCTACAGTCATAGTATATTAGTATTCATTGTATAATCACCAAAAGATTTAGCATGAAACTTTTGGTGTTTTTCATTTGGTTTGCTATTCTAACTAAAAAAGTTACAAATTAGGAACTCAATTGACCTATATGTGCAAAGCGTATAGGATTAACATGGTTTTACTAGAGGTTATATTTTTTTAAACAAATTGTTTTTTTTTTTAGTTGTTTCTTGTATCTCAAAATCAAATTCCTTGAAAGTGTTGTTAACATGCATGCTTTACTAGAGGTTATGTTTTTTTATACAAATTTCTTTGAATGAGCAGATTTGTTAATTAACCATGGCACCACCACCAATCAAATTCCTAAAAAGTTTTGTGAACTGCACCATGACCACTCCCAACTATAAACGACCGTCATTTACTCTTCCTCTTCCACCACCACTATCAAAGATGGAAGAGTGATGTTAGAAAAAAGTGGAGAAATATTCTTCTCAATTTAATGTTGTGGAGGTAAGTTAGTCGTTGTAATCTCTTTATATTCATTAACATGATCTTAATTCTTTTTGTGGTATTATTTCTACCTTTTTTTTTAGTATTATTATATTCAAATTTTATGCTATTATAATATCAATAAGTTAGGATAATCTTTTACAAGAAGTAGAAGATAGAAGAAGTCTAGAAGAAGAATGCAAACCTAAGCCTGGAATGGTTTTTGAATCATTTGATAAGTTTTTCCAATACTACTAGAGCTATGGGAATAAAATGGGGTTTAAAGCTATTATAAGATCTTCAAGGAAATGAGTTGATGGAGAGTTGGCATACATGAAAGTGACGTGTTCTTGTTGTGGGAAGTGGAATAATAACTCTAGAAATGCCTTTTAAATGCAACCGTTGATGACAAGTGGTTGTAAGGCTTGATGTACGACATCTCAAGTTCTAATGAGTGAGTAAGTAAAGCAGTTTGAGAGTAAAGAAAAATAAGAGAAGAAGAAAGTAGAAGATTCGGGTTTTTCTTTTTTATTCAATAAATAGTAAAGTTGTTACACTATTCTTTATATACAAACATGAACTGAGCTAAGTAAGTAGAGTGAGCTGAGTTAACAGTGAGCTCTTAGTGACTATCCTAGTCAGTAGATCAACGGGTCAACAATGTTAAGTTTGATATCCTAACATCCTCCCGTAAACGAAACCTCCTTAATTATGACGATTTCTGAATTTGCTCTTTCTGAATATGCTCAACATCCTCCCGTAAATCAAACATCTTTCAACAGACAAGCGGTCTTGAATTTGTCAATTCTGCTAGTATGGAGCTACTAAATTGAAGAAACAACTTGCTAATTGAGCTAAAGAAACACATTGCATACTGAGTTGAAGGAGCATTATTCCACCAATTATATATTTGCTGAATAACTTTCAAAAACTCATCATTGAACCTTCAGTTAAAAACAGCATACATTGCTGCACAAAATAGCACACATTTGACATATATTGCTACACAAAGTAATATTTTCATAACATTCTTCAGGCACCCCTTAGAGAAGTAAAATCACAAACTCCAACAACCAAAACTTCACAAATTAGCATCACATAACCTGCAACATATCAGCCAAAACAACATATGGTCCTACACCAGCAGCAGAAATACATTCTGCAGTATAGCCAAAATAGC
Source organism: Pistacia vera (assembly GCF_008641045.1). Lineage (NCBI taxonomy): Eukaryota > Viridiplantae > Streptophyta > Magnoliopsida > Sapindales > Anacardiaceae > Pistacia > Pistacia vera. The sequence goes on from NW_022196031.1 coordinate 189,575, forward strand.
ATATAGTCTTGCACAAGCCAAAAACACCAGCATATAGCCCTACACAGGAATACATTCTTGCACAGAAATAGAACCATAATCCTGTACCAAAACACTAGATATTTTGCATAGAGCCAGCATATAACCAAGATTTAGCCAGTCGTTTATTCAAATATACAGAAGATTTGTACTTTAGACTTAGAAGTAGAAGCACTGTCACCAGGAGCCTGTACTTTAAGTTTTTCTTGCAAAGCTTCAAATTTAGATGTTGAAAGTGCTTTAGAGAAAATGTCAGCTCTTTGATGTTCAGTGGGAACATATTGAACTCTTAGTTTATTAGCTGTAACTTGTTCCCTTACATAATGAGCATCAAGTTCAATATGTTTAGTCCTGCCATGGAAGACAGGATTTGAAGCAAGGGAACTTGCGCTTTGATTATCACAACATATTATAGGAATTTCAGCTAAAGAGACTCAAATTTTAGTAAATAAACTACAGAACCAGGCCAACTCACTAGAACTTGTGCAAGGGCCCTATATTTTGCATCGGTTGAAGACAATGCTATAACTTTTTGCTTTCTAGAGTTCCATTGTATTATGTTGGAACCAAGGTACACATAGCAGCCACTAGTGGATCTCATATCCTGAACACTACTAGCCCAATTTGCGTCGGTGTAACATTCCAGATTCAACCTTGTGCTTTTGCTGAACTGCATTCCAAAGTTAACAGTCCCTTTGATGATCTTAATAGTCTTTTGTAGGCCTGTCAATGTGACTGAGTAGGGGCCTTCAAAAACTGGCTCAACTTATTAGCAGAATAGGAGATATCAGGCCTAGATATAGTGAGGTACTGTAGGGCACCAATGGTGCTTCTATAAAGGGCTGGATTGTCATGTGCTGCATTATCCTCAAGTGCTAACTTTGTGCCTACAACCATTGGAGTAGCACATGGTTTATAGTCCATCATTTGTGTTTTATTTAACAAATCCTTTGCATACTTTTCTTGGTTCATGTTAAGACCTAAGGCATTTCTTATTACCTCAAAACCAAGGAAATATTTGAGAGAACCCAAAGTTTTTAAGGCAAACTGTGTATTGAGCTTTTTGACAGTTTCTTGAACCAATATATCATCATTCCCTGTCACGAGTCTGTCATCCACATATACCAAAACATACATTAATTTGCCTTGTTGCTAATATATGAACAAACTAGGATCAGCTATAAAATGAACAAAACCCAACTTAACAAAAGCCTTCTTAAGCATTTCAAACCAGGCCCTTGGTGCTTATTTTAAGCCATAAAATGCCTTGACCAATTTGCAAGCATGATGAGGATACTGATTATGAACAAAACCCTCAAGCTGGACCATATAAACTGTTTCAGTGAGTTCCCCATTGAGAAAAGCATTATTTACGTCAATTTGTTGTATATCCCAATCATAATGTACAACAAGATTGAATATCACTCAAATGGTGGGTGACTTGTGATACAAGCTTGAAAATACATATTTTGTTAGTGATTCAATTGGATTATTTGTGGAAAAATGTGTTTAATTTGTGAAATTTAACTTAATTATTTCATAAATGTCTTTTATGGGATCACGGGTATGTTTCGAGTGTTTTCATGTTCTTAAAGATGATATTCAGATAAAGGTTATATCGATGATGGAATGTAGGATGACAAGAATCAAATGGTTTGTGATTTGGAGCTGAAACGAAGAAGTTAGGGCGATTTGAAGTTAAAGTGAAAATCCTGGAAAACGCTCCAGTTTTGAACATGCGACAGTAATTTGACAATAACTTGATCTGTAGATTTTGGATTGAGATGAATCTTGAACCTTTGGAAATCTGATTCAAAGGGCTACAATTCATGTGTTTACCACTTGGAAAGATTCGAACGTTATCATGCTCAAAACCCACCGTGTTGTCAAGATTTCGAGTTCTGGGGCAGAATCAACTATGCCTAGGCATAATGCTGCGGCACAACTGCGATTCTGGACTTTTTTACATTAAATTTATGACGTGTATTTCCTGTTTTAAGAGTTCTAATGTGATTAGGATAGTGGGAATCATAACCCTAAAACCCTAGGAGTATAAATAGATGTCTTTAGCTGATTTTTAGGGGGGGAAAGGAGAGAGAAGTGGAGCGGCTGATTGGAGATTGGAAATTCCTGCAATTCTGAGTCATCAATTAGAGAAGTTTTTCTACTCTTTCTTATACTCATGTTTATGAATATAATGACTTTTATTACTGAAAGTATGAACTAATTTTATTTTCTAAGGCTAAGATGTAGTCCAATTTTATGAAGATGCATTGAATTATTTGTTGCTAATTTTTATTAAGTTTTGTTTTAAGTTTTATTATTGCGCTTAAAGCTTTCAATTCTTAAGGGCCCTAGAGTTGAATGATTTTATGGGTTAGGTTGAGATCGAGAGATGAAACCTAATTAGTCTAAGGTAATAAAACCATAGATTGAGCGAACGCTAGAGATAGGTTACCGCGATCTGTGAGGCTCTGGTAAATTTCATAGAACTTAATGATCTCCAATTGCTTAAATCTGATTAGAGATAATTCGGGTTAGTAATTAGGAGTTAATTTGTTAATTGTTCGAGAGAAAGTTAGCGAAATATTAGGGAGTTTGGTCTTTAGAATAAGCTTAATTGGGTTAACGATAATTGTCAATGCATAAGATTAAATTGGTGTGAAATCTATGCCCTAGGTTTAGTCATATTGATTTCCTACTAAAGTGTTAATAAAAGTCTGTTTCTATTTTGTTTCTAAGTTGTTTTATTTTTCATTGAATCGTTCTAAAAATCTGATTAATCAAATAGTAATAGGATAGTTTAATTGGTACTTGGTATTAGTAATTCCCTTGGGTTCGACATCCGTATTCTTACACTTTATTACTTGCACGATTTCGTACACTTGCGAAAATCAACAACAAGTTTTTGAACTACAGGGCTAAATGTTTCAAGGTAGTCAATTCCAGGAGTTTGCTAGAACCCTTTGGCCACTAGCCTAGCCTTAAACCTCTGAATAGAGCCATCATGATTAACTTTTATCTTGAACACCCACTTACAGCCCAGATGATGAATATCAGGTGTAGTCGGAACCAAATCCCAGGTGTGATTAGCTAGTAGGGCATCAAATTCAGCCTGCATAACAGCTTTCCAGGCTGGATGAGAGAGAGCCTCTGTCACAGTGACTGGTTCTGTTGTGTCAAGAGAGGTTAGAGGAACTCAAATGGTATTGTGAGCCTTTGCCTTAGACCTAGTAACCATAGGGTAAGAGTTTGACACAAGTGGGATATGTTTAACTAAGGATAGGTAAATTGTAAGAGGGATAGTTTCATAGGATTGGTCTGAAGGAATGGAAGTAGGAGACAAGGCTAAATCTGAAGATATAGGACCTGATGTTGAGGGACTAGCAACATTTGGACTAGTAATAATGGGACCAGGAGCAGTAGAGATAGAGGGCTTGACAAGGTCTGAAGTTACTGCATCAGGAAGGGGTGAAGTTGAAGTTGAAGTTGATATGGGGATGATAATAGATGGACTAGACTGAGAAGTGTTTTGTGAATGCAACTGATCATATGCAGATGGACAAGCAGTGTGAGAAGTATTGGATGCAGAATCATGAGGCAAAGAGAATGCAGAATGAGGAACATGCCAAACTGAAGTAGCAGGGGAATGCAAGGTAGAATCAGATAATAATGGAGTGTGTGTAGTATGGGAACTTAAAGAAGAAGTATTTTGAAAAGGAAAATCTAACTTGTCAAATTTAACACTTTGGCAAATATATAATCGATTAGAAGAGTCAAGACACTTGTATCCCTTATGCTGCAAACTATAACCAACAAATGTGCATTTGGTAGTATGAAAATTGAACTTTTGCGAACTATAAGGCCTAAGAAAGGGATAAACAGCACAGCCAAACACCTTAATGACAGAGTAGTTAGGAGCAACATGAAATAAAGTTTGAAATGGAAAAGAATTATCTAAAACATGAGAGGGAAGCCTATTAGTGAGATATGTAGCTGTTTGAAAAGCATACCACCAAAACTTGAGAGGCATACAAGCTTGAGCTAACAAGGTTAACCCTTGCTCTACAATCTGGCGATGTTTCCTCTCAACTCTACCATTTTGTTGGTGAGTGTGAGGACAAAGATGTATAAATAATATGTCATGATCTTTGAAATAAGGGACTAGACTTTGGTACTCACCCCTCAATCAGTTTGAACACATTTAATGGAAGCACTAAACTGCCTTTCAACTAGCTTATGAAAATTTTTAAAAACAGTTGAAGTTTCAGACTTAGTTTTTAAAGGAAAAATCCAAGTAAACCTAGTGTGATCATCAAGAAATTGGACATAGTATCTAAAGCCTTCGAGAGATGTGACATGAGAGGGACCCCAAAGATCAGAATATATTAATTCAAGGGGTTTTGATGCTTGAAAAGTATACCTAGGGTAAACAGATTGATGTAATTTACCATATTGATAAGCTTGACAAAAGGTAATGTTGGTTCTAGCATGGTGATTTAGTTTTAAGGTAGTGAGAATCTTGGTAAGTACAGAAATATTGGGATGGCCTAGCCTTCTATGCCATAACATAAGATCAATTTTTTGTGGAAGGAAAGATTGAAAGGCAAAATTATTCTATTTATTGGTAATATTTGCAGCATCAGTGGATACAACAGTGGATACGACAACTCAATGTAGTTATTACAAACTTTATTAATAGAAGACATGTTAGCAGATACAGAAGAATCAGTGTGAGTGTTACAAGCTTGATCAATAGGAGAAATGCAAGCATAAGTACATTTATTAGACTCTGAAGAAACTAACATTTGTTCACAAGGAGTAGTGGCAGCCAAATGCTTATGCAAAGGAGCAGGGAAGAACTGAATGCAATTGTTGTGTAACTTGGAATGTAATGAAGGAACCAAAGCTGCGATAGAACTAGGAGAAGAAAAGGCTGGAATTTGAAGCTATACAGACCAGCCTTAAGCATTCCTTGAAGAAGAATTGCTTTGGATGACTTGTCCTTAATTATGCAATGATCAGTAAAGAATTCAACAAAAACACCGTCATCACGTGTAAGTTTAGAGACACTAAGTAAGTTTTTTGTTATATTAGGAACATATAATACATGACTAAGATGTAAGACTCTAAAAGGGCAATTTAAGATAGCAGAACCAGTATGTGAAATTGTAAGTAACTCACCATTCCCAACTTGGAGCTGTTCACTGCCAGAATAGATGTTGTTTGTTGTTAGTTGAGAGAAATCTGAAGTTACATGATTTGTAGCTCCAAAATCCATATACCAGGCAGTGTCTTGAACACTAGATGGAGTTGCAATATAGTTGATAGCAACAGGAGGCTGGAAGTAATTATGAGATTCGGTCAGCAAGGCTTGATTATGCACATCGCAGTAGTATAACTGGACTAAGTGCTGGTAGGAGTATGTGATCCTCCAGAAAGTGGTGCAATCTGATTCGGATAGTTATTTTAAAATTGCATTATAGATCCTAGATGAGTGTTCTGTATAAAGTGCGAGTGAGTGGCTAGGGTGTATTGTCCTCTAGAGTGAAGCTTAGGTGGTCTTGCAAAATTAGAGCTAAAATTACTCCTTATCAGGGGATTATTACCATTATAGTTCACATCAAACCTGTGGTAACAATTCAGAGCAAGATGCCCTGACTTCCTACACACTTGACAAATGAACTTGCCTTTGCCTCCTATTCTACCTCTGCCTCTACCACCGGTGTAATTTCCACCAAATTGATGAGATTAAAATTGACTATGAGGAATGGAGAACATAGGTAGAGTTTGATGAATAGGAAAATATGATGAGTTGAATGAGGGCTGTTGATCAGATAACACTCGAGTGTGAAACTGAGAAGAGCTAACAGGAAGTGAAGGCATCTGATCTGATTGTAGCTTCTTGTTTACACTATCAGTGGTGAGATTAGCAACATTAACAGTATCTCCTTGAAATTCAGAATGAACCATTGAAGTCATTGCAGAATTTGCCTTTTCCAGTCTCAACTCAAGTTTTTGAAGCACAATCTGAGCTTCTTGAATAGGTATTGGATCAACTCGAGACTCCAATCTAGTGGTAATGTTAACAATAACAACATCATATTCTGAGTCTAACCCATCCAGAATATAATTCAGTAGTTCTTCATCGGATATAACAATGCCACTGGTAGACAAATTTTCAGCAAAACTCTTCATTTTGAGGAAGTAATCATGTATACTTAAATTGTCTTTCATTGTGTTCTGTAAAAGACTTTTAACGTGAAGAGTTTTTGCCCTAGATTCAGTAAGAAATTCCTTCTCTAACGTAAGCCATATATCAGTAGCAAATTGACATTTGGAGATAACAGCAAACATGGATTTAGAGATGGAAGACAACAACCAGCTAACTAATAGCTTATCAGTCTTCTTCCAGAGAGAATAATTTGGATTAGGTTTCGTAATTACCTCAGAGTTGGATTCAGTTGATTGTACTCTAATGAAGGGAGCAGGATAGGGAATTAATCCAATCAGATGCTCTTCAAGGTCATGAGCTCCGACGGCAAAGAGAATCTGAGATTTCCAGAATCGATGGTTATCTTTGGTTAATTTGGGCGAAATTGTTGGGAGAGTTAAAGAAGACATTGAAGTTGAACTATTGAAATTTAATGCATCAGAACCTTGTTTAAGGCTTGAATTTCTGTCAAACTTGTTAATCGACGAAGGATTTGAAGAAGTATCAGCCATTCTTAATGTTTGTCAATGGCTCTGATACCAAGTGAGTTAGTAAAGTAGTTTGAGAGTAAAGAAAAATTAGAGAAGAAGAAAGTATAAGATTCGGGTTTTGCTTTTTTATTCAGTAAAGAGTAAAGTTGTTACACTATTCTTTATATACAAACATGAACTAAGCTAAGTAAGTAGAGTGAGCTGAGTTAACAGTGAGCTTTTAGTGACTATCCTAGTTAGCAGGTAAGCGGGTCAACAATGTTAAGTTTGATATCCTAACATGATGGCAAATGAAAAATAGTGTCAATTATCTATGATCATAACCATGAACTTTGTAGTCCCAACAAAACTAAATTTTTCAAGAGCAATTGAATAATACACTTGTATTTGAAAAGGAAGCTTGAAGTGAATGATAAGGCTAGGATTAGCCCAAATAAAAATTTCAATTCTTTGTTAGTTGAAGCAGACGCTGCTGATAATTTGACTTTCCTAGAAAAAGATTGTAGGAACTATATTAACAAAGTTAGGAGGATCTGACTTGGTGTTGGGGATGCTTTTGCAATCCAAAAATATTTTCTAAAAATGCAAAATGATAATTCAAATTTCCTTTACATTATAGATTTAGATGAAGATGTTCGATTATAGAATGTTCTAGGTGTGGATGCAAGAAGTAGGGCAACATTTAGGGAATTTGATGACGTTGTCACATTCAACACTACATATTTGACCAACAAGTATGATATGTTGTTTGCTACGTTTGTCGGTGTTGACCATCATGGCCATTCAACATTGTAGGTTGTGTGTTGAATCTTGGCTTGCATGTATGTGGAATTGTGCTTTTAAGGCAATAATCATTGATCAAGACAGAGCAATGCAAAATACAATCAAGATTGTATTTCTTGATACATGACATAGATGGTGTTTGTAACATATAATGAAGAAGTTGCCAGAAAAGTTAAGAGGTTATAACAAATATGAACACATAAAGTTTTCTTTGCAAAATGTCGTGTATGATTCCTTAACACGTGAGGAGTTTGAAGAACGTTGTAATAGGTTCATTGATAAACACAACCTTCACAATAATGACTAGTTACTTGGTTTGTATAATGTAAGACAACGTTGGATGCCAACATTTGTGAAAGATACTTTCTAGGTAGGTATGCATACTACTTAACGTAATGAAAGTATTCATGTATTTTTTTATGGGTACGTGAATTTGAAAACCACTTTAAAATAGTTTGTGAAACAATATGAGAATGCATTGCCTAATAAAGTGGAAAAAGAAAAGGAGGTTGATTTCAAATCGTTCAAATCATAGATCCCTTGCATAAACACTTATCCAATAGAGAAACAATTTCAAGATGCATACACCAATGCAAAATTCAAAGAGTTTCAACAAGAGCTTCCTGCTAAGTGAGTTGTCTTATTTCAAGGAGGTTGATTCCAATGTTGAATATGTTTTGATTGGAGAGATTTACAATCGTGTTTCTTATGTGGTTTGGTTTGATGAATGTGGTTGTGAGGTTTATTGCAATTGTCGATTATTTAAGTTTAGAGGGATTTTATGTCGACATGCCATTTCAGTGTTGATTCATAATCAAATTTATCTTATACCTAAAAAGTATGTTTTAATTAGACAGTGGAGGAAAAATGTACATAGACGACACACCAAGGTTAAGATAAGTTATAATAGTTGGAGCACGGATCTGGAAGGACAATGATTTGATCAGTTGTCTAAATCATTGTTTGAGTTGGCAGTTGAAGGTTAACCTCCATTCAAAAGAAAACAGTTGAAGGTCGAACAAATTGTACGTAAAGTTAAAGAGAAGAAGTTGCATAACCAAGTAGGGTCGTAGCAACTTTTCTAGTATATAAAATCTACCTCTAGAAATTTATATATCATTTTGTCAATAAATGTTATGTACTTATAAATTTAATTCAATTGCAAGGTGTTCCTAAGAGTCAAGAAAATCAACTGCAGCTGGTGTACATGTGATTAACATTCAATAACTTGAAGCAAGAGTGAATGTATTAAGTCAGGTACGAATCCTTTAATTTATGGCTTTTTTCGGGTTTGTTCTCTTGCTGTGTGGAAGACTTAACTGAACATGTGTTTTCATTTCCAAGGATTACAGTGAAATGTCCATCACTTTCAGGTCATCTCCAGTAGATGCAAATTATTGATAGAAGTAAGGTACCATAGTAGTGCAGGTGATGTAGTTCTTCCTGTTGTAATGTTGGTTTTGTACAAGTTTTCATAATGCAACCCATCCAAAAACAAAGTTAGACACCTGTTATGAATAAGTTCTTTATAATTTAATTCAAATATATTTTCTTCTAATGCAACACTGTCTTTCTATTTCATGCTTACCGTGAATTTTATTTGCTCATGATTTTGGTACTGATGAATCTTTAATGGAAATGCCTAGTTGGATGTATTTTTCCTCTTCATTGTCATGACAAAAAAACTGACTCAATTGTAATTGTCCAAGTTTTCAAGAAGCAGGTTGAACTACGCTAGTCTGTTCTTGAAGTTTGGATTTTGCAAGCCCTACATAAGAGGCCATGTTTTTGGCGTGTGTGGATGCTGCAGCCTTATTGGTTGGTCTGTTGTAGTGGTTGCAATTTTATTGCTGGTGTGGGCAAAGGTTCTTTGGGAGCTGGTTCTACAGGGTCTTCAATTGATGTGGTGTTGTTGGACCCTTTTTTTGTTTCCCCTAGTGTTTGGTTGTCTTGTGAGCACTGTCCTCTTTGAGGGCCTTTTGTATAGGCACCTTTGGTTGTTTTTGCTAGTCTAGGGTGTGTGGTGCTTTTGTAAAGGATTGTATATCCTTCTTTGTTTCTTTTGTTTTGCGTTTCCCTTGCTCTCTTCAAGTGTCGCTCAGTTTAGGGGTCCTCCCCATTTAGGTGTAAATTCCTTTTCTTTATAAAATTATCAATTACCCAAAAACTTCCTCTAAATTAATATCACATCTATTGTTTCAACCTTACATGTTTGATCTGCATAAACTACTTTTTTCGTGCAGTTTTCAATCTTACAACCATGTTTAGGAACCCAACCCTTTGCCAACCCAGCCAAGGAGTTAGGTCACGGGTCGATCGGTCCAACCGACTGGTTGGGCCAACCAACGTCATCATGTTGAGTCATCATGACAAAAAATTAAAAAATTAAAAATTTTCAAAAAAAAAAAAAAAAAACAATTTACATTTATTTAATTAAAAGTAGCCCATTAACACCATCCAATCCTTGAGCACAAAAAAAAAAAAAAAAGTAAATCATTATAATTAGACTTTATCTTTTCTATAAGTAAAACAATTTAAAATTCTCATACTACTCAGGTTTATTATTTCTTAGTTAGAAACTTGAAACCCAAAGCAGATCAAGAGCAAGGGGAGCTAGATTAGAGCAAAAAGAAAGCATTAAAAAAAAAAAAAAAAAAAAAAAAAAAAAAAACACCCAATAGCATCCGCACAAAGGATCACATCAAGTAGCAAAAAACCCTCCTCCAACCTACAACTTTTAAACCCAACAACCAGCAATTTTTAAAAAAGAACCAAGCAACACCTAACGGCCACTCTACTCCAACCTAGAACCTCCAACAACTCACAACAACCCTCCAACCCATAAACAAATCTAGAGAAATCACGTAGCCCTCCACCCTATAAACAATCCCAAAGAAATCAATAGCAACCCTCTAACCCATAAACAAATCCAGCAGAAATCAACAGTAGCCCTCAAACCCAGAACATCTAAGAACTTGACCAACCATACCCAACCCCAACAAGACCACCACAACCTGCAGCAGTAAGCAAAAAAAATGAAAATTCAAAGCAACCAGCAAAAATCAAACAACAGTTGGAGAAAAAAACACAAGAAGACAGAGAGAAAAACCTTCAACAGTGGAGTGGCGTCTCAAGAGATCGAAGGCTGCAGAGAAGATGGATTTATGATTGATTCGATCGATTTGTGAAGATGGATTTTGGGTTTGCAAAGAAGAGTGAGATATGTGTGAAATGCCGAAATGACTCAAATGATTATGAATTTTGGTTTAGAGTTCAAAAATCCTAAATCGGTTTTTTGATATAAGTGACCTGGTTTGGGGTCCAAACCTGTCCAACCGGCGGTTTAACTTTGTTCACCGATCCAAATCCGAGTTCCAGCAAGTTACCATAAAATCAAGTTTCTTGAATCAAATCGAACCGTAGAGGGCCCGGGTCTAGGTCAATCGGTTAAACTGGCTAGTCCAGCAGGGTTACAATTATTGCTTGTAGCAACAAACAAGGGCAAAAAACTGCATTTTTCATGCAGTTATCTAATTTTCCATGACAATTGAGGTTTTATGTTGCTGGATCACCGATAGTCCCTAACATCACACCCAGCAAATACAACACTGGAGCAATAAAATTTGCAGAAAAAACCCCAACTCATACCAACAAATTCCCATAACATACCACCGCCCAAAACAAGAAAACAGTAAAGAAACACAATAACTGAGCTTCATATAGGAACAATGTCATCCCCTTTCATTGCATAATAATGAACATGTTAGTATTTATAACAGTTACTAGATACAAAAGGCCAAATACAATATTTCTAGAGCACCTATGATTGTTAGATCTTGGTCAAGATTTAATTAAATTTCATGAGCATAATGCAATGAGAAACACAAGTGAATCAATTATCTAAAACACATCAGCAAACTTCCAGCAACTGAACTTAGTGTTACTGTCCGAATAAGGCTCATCTTTCCTCAACAACTGTGACCTTTCTCCTTGGTTTTTCGTTGTATGTTCTGGCTTCACCTTCAATTGCATACACAATGTCCATGCCTTGAATGACCTTACCAATATAACATGTTACTCGTCCAACCTGCAGACATAGGTAAATTCAATAAGACATTGACGCTTATGCCGAAACCAGCTTGCAACTGAACTTACATCCTGGAATAACTTCATTTACAAAACCCTATCACTCAACGTGTAGTTCAATTTTAGTAACAGAACTACGACAGATTATCAACAATGCTAGCAAATGACCACAAATTTACAAATTGACATCGTGTTCTTAACAACTCAATTTTCTGATCCACAAAACCAAAAAAAAAAAAAAAAAAAAAAAAAAAAAAAAAAGGCACAAATATACAATAGAAACAAAATGCTAATTTTACTGACATTCCAATAATGTTCAACCTAACAAGTATCTATATATCTTTACTATGTAGATAAAAAAGGCAAGACCCACTGTAAGTACATCTTTTAAACATATGGCAAAATAATGATGCTTGTAACAAGTTTAAAGTTTACACCCATCAACTAAAACACCAGAATTCATAGATAGAGGGAATGCTATAATACATTAATACTAAACCAATAACTGAAAAATCTTTCAATGAAAAATAAACCAGATGAAAAAAAAACTACATTTCCATCCAACATGTTGAAGTCCATAATCATTACTATTGTATACAGTAAAAAAGCAAGCTATCCGAGTTTGTTAATTTTTCCAATCAGATATTTAGTCAACCTTCCAACAATGTGTATATACTACTATTCCATCATTGCATCTTAATTCTCCACTATATCACCAAAGAATTCTTACACCCGCATTGATAGTGGTGATGAAGCCAAAGTTGTGTTTATATGCACATCACCACAAACAATGAACACAATCACAAGGCCACTTACACAACTTCTCCAAGAACAACACCAAATGGGTTCTCATCCGCAGCCAAACCGAATTGTAGCTTGCTAATTTGTAGTTTGTCATAGAAACATGGTAATGATACAACAATTACTGATAATGTAACGCACAAATAATATGCAGTTTTGTATTGATATTTACCTAGCTTTTTCTTATCATCATTAACAACCCATTAGTGAATGCAAACATAAATTCCTTGAAGTTCACCATTGCGTTTTCATCTAGTCCATCTCATCTATAATGCCAAACACATCCTCATCAAAAGTTACAGGCAATTGAGTATGCAATAGCTGAAAATAAGGAAAAAAGAAGCAGATTTTAACAAATAAAATTACCAAAAAGGAAAAAAAAAAAAAATCAAAGATTGACCAACAACATAGTAATATAGACACGTTTTTAAAAAATTTCAAACTAAACCTTAGTATATATAGATCATTCTAGAAACATCTATAGCCTAGTATATTCTAACCAAGGCACATATAATAGGTAATGTTATCTTCGTGTTAAAAACCGTACCGACACGTATACAGATCTCACATGTCAAGGTTGATTAGTGATAATCTGGTATGACACATGGGTGCTTGTTGATTGCAAGTTCATTAGACTGACCCACCAGAGAATTCCTACAGATGGTAGCCCCAATGTCTATGGAATAATATACACCCCATCAAGGTACGTAATTTTACTTAGCCCTAATACCCTTAGTTGGATTCTTTGAAATTACCTTAGCCAAATGTGAAGAAATTCCTTAAAATTTCATTAGGGTAAAATGGTCTTTTCACCATAATTAGATGAAAAGTGGGAAGTGAAAGGAAGCAAAAATGTGAAGAAGATATAAAGGTGAGGGTATTTTGATAATTACTTGAGGATATAGAAATTTCATAGAGTCAAGGGCAAAATGGGAATACTGCTTATATTATTTGATAGAAGGCTTTATTTGAAGAAACCCCAACACACCTTTAGCCCTTGTTCACGCCACCTTTACCCACTTTTCTCTCAATTTTCTTCACTAAATTTCAAAGGAAAATCATAGGTGGTTTGGATTTTTGAGATTTTCAATTTTAAAGCATCTTAAGGTCCAAGAGGAAGAGATTTAGAGCAAAAGGGAAGTGATCCACATATTCAAGGTAAGTAAACCTAGTTTGAACCTTAATTTGATCAAGCTTGTGTTGAATGAATTATTGCATGTTTGTATGTGATGATATGAGAGAATTATCTGTTTTGATGTTTAAGATGTATAAATTCAGCCATGAGAAGTAGTGTATGGTTTATAGATTATTTGGTGAAGTTATGGAAGATTTTGTGTTGAAATTTTTGGAGTATAGAGAAGTGAGAAATTCAGCCAGGTTTGATACTAAATTTAGTGAGTTTTTGCTCCACATTTGGTTGAATTAGAGAGTTTTGGAAGTGTAGCCAACGGTGGTTGCATGTGCATATGAAGTGTTTGATGAAAATCCAAAGAGAAATTGCATGCATGAGTTGCTAAACCATAATGAAAGGATTAGAGAAAGGCAAGAATTGAAGTTTGATTGTCTATTATTGATCTTTAACATGTTTTCACAGGGAGAATGGTTAGGAAGGGTTAGGGAGTAAGTGGAGGTAAATAGGTATGAAAAGAAAGCTTTAGGCATGTTACCAAGGTTGCCCTGTCAAATCCGTGACCTTCTAAGTGTTTTTGGGAATCTTACCTATTGAGCTGGGTTGACACTAACATAAAAGTTGTAGCCCTTTCTCTAAGATTTAAAATGAGACCAGACCATGGTAATCCGATGTGTATAACTCAGATATGCCTTCTTGAATATGACCTGTGCAGAATGACTACCTCAAAGGTGCTCCAATTTATTGTTTATTTTAATCTAATAATCTATGATTGATTCCAGTATGAAAATGATGCTTAAAGGGTTGTGAAGTATGTTTGAATGAGTGGTCTTTGTGATTATTTAATGATTGTTGAACATATATGTTTGATGTAATGAATGACCATGGAGGCTATGTGTAATATGTTATATATTACTAGTATGAGCTTGTGTATGTTAAACAAGCCTAGGGGATATGTTTCTATGAATTTGTTATGCATCAACGAAATGTCTGCAATTATTATTAAATGATATGTTCATATATGGGAAGTGTATGTTTTTAAAGAATGCAAGTGTAGAATTTCCATAGCTTAGAAATTCATGTTGAAATGTGTATAGTATTTCTTTCTATTCTCTTTCTAGCATGCTATGATATAAGGTTTTTGCTATGGGGAACCCGTGAGTGATAGAGATGCCCACATACACGCCGCCACGAGCGAGCAACATTAGTTGAGAGATACAGTATTTGTACAGTTCGTGAGTAGTGTATGTGGATGAGGACTGTACCTAGCAGAGTGTAATGACTCTTTCTAGCTAATATACTTGAGAAATATAATATGATACAAAGACATAAGCATATAAGTAAAAGATAATGGGCCCAAAAATTTCTTTACTTTATATATAAAATTCTTTACATTACTAAAAGTCTCATGTACATAAGCTCAAAAATAGTAGACAGTGGTGTCATTTCCCTGCGCTTCTCGACGTCCATCCGACCGTTTTTCACCTATTTCCTGCAAAAACAAAGAAATCAACGGAGTGAGCACTAATTTCTTAGTGAGTAAATCCACTACACTAATCCTCTATTTCCGTTGCTCATATTCTGAATTCTTTCACTATTTCTAGTTCTCACTGTTCTTTTCTTCTTACTTTCTTTGTTCTTTCTTTCTAGTTCTTGCAATTCTTTCTTTCTTCTAATTTCTCACTATCCATGATAGGACTCATGGTATCATGCATGGATGAGATGCAATTGCACAAATGCATAGAGATGCATTTTCTTTCCACTTTTCTCTTTCTTATTATGTTTTCTTGTTTCTTTTCTTTCTTATTCTTTTCTTTCTTTCTTATTCTTTTCTTTCTTATTCTTTATCGATCGGACTTAGTTGATGCATGGATTCGGAACCCTAGCCATGTGAGTGAGTACAATCCTCATCTACATGCACTCTTACGGACTGTACGAATTCTTTTTCTTCTTAAGCTACTCATTTAAGGTGGCATGCATGTAGGTGCTTCTTCTGGGTACAGCCCTCATCCACATGCACTCTTACGGGCCGTACAAATTCTTTTTCTTATTCTTAGGCTGCTCATTAGAGACGGCGTGCGTGTGGGAATATTCTTCTTCTTGTCACCCACAGGTTCCCCATCACAACAACCTTCATTTTCTCTTCTTTAGCACTCTTCTTTCTTTCTTTTTGTTCTTTAGTGCTTTTCTTTCTTTCTCTTTATTCTTTAGTGTGCTTGTATGCATGTAGATGGATTCTTCTTATTATTCTTTCTAAATGCAAATATTTAATGTAAGAATGCCATGTAGCATGAAAATAAGTCTTTCTCTATCATCTACAAGCTCATATCAAGATTACAAATAAATACACTCATACATACACTCTCTTGGACATTTCATCAAACATAATGCATGCATACTCAAATTCTAATTTAGCTATAATTCTACTTCTTTCTCAAGCCACCAATATTTGGAGTAAAACTCCCTTAAATCAATACTAAACCTGGCCAGGAAAAATACACTTCATAATTCTTCTCAAACTCTTTCTAAATTCAACCCAACTTCTATCAATCACCACACAACAACTTCCACTTCTCATGGCTAAATTCTACTCATCCACAACCATCAATCTCACCAACAATTCTAAAAAACATAAGCACATACAAACATATAAAAGTCTTTACTCACTTGATTTCTCAAATCATAACTTGAGTTGGATTTACTTGCCTTGAACTTGAATAATTTCACTAGAATCTCTCTCTCCTTGGTAGACTTCCACTTTCTCCAAAATCCTAAGCATAGAAACTATAAGAATTCAACACTTTAATAATTCATCACACCTCTATTTGCTAGAATTCTTACCTTGGGATGCTTAGAAAAAAATCTCTACCAAAATCCAACCAAAAGCCCTCTAATTTTCCTTGGAAATTTGATGAAGAGATTGAGAGAATTGAGAATGAAAGTGGCGTGTGGGGTGTAGACAATGGTAGGATTTGTGTGCTTGAACCCTTCATATCTCATATAATATGCATACTTTTCCATTTTGCCCTTACACTTTCGTAGAAATTCCATCTTTGTCCTTTAGTCAATTACAAAAATGCCCTTACCTTCATTGCATTCTCCATGAAATTTCCTTACTTTTCATTCCCCACATTTACAACTAATTAGGGGTAGAATGGTTATTTATCCCTTAATGAAATTTTCTCCAGAATTTTCTCTAGAATTCTAGCCAGCTCTTTGCCTTGGCGAAGTTTCTTCTTCGCCCCGGCGAAAAATTCTAGAGCATACGTCGCCGCGGCAAAGCCTGCAAAAGCTTAAACTTGATTTGGAGAAGAGTTTGTAGCCGCGGCGACCAACTTTCTTGGCCGCGGCGAAGTCTGCACTTTCCAAATTATTCAATCTTCCACCTTAAAACAAGCAACACTAAGGGCAACCAAGCAAAAACTAAGGACAAACAAACATAAATAAGCTACGTACCTCAATGTGGGCGTTACACAGAGCATACCTACATGCACGCCACCACGAGCGAGCGGCCATAGTAGAGAGATACAATATTTGTATAACCCGTGAATAGTGCATGTAGATGAGGACTATACCCACTCACATGACCAGGGTTCCAAATCCATGCATCAACCTAGTTCGATCGGTAAACCAGAAAGAAGAAAGAAAAGAAAGAGAAATAGAGAAGAAAAGAAAGAGATACAACATAAGAGAAACAGAAATAGAAAAGAAAAGAAAGTTCTTTTCTTAGAAAAGTTTATTATTCTGCATATGTATTATGCTACTTACATGATTCAGTATTTTGATGTGCTCGACGATGTACAATTTTATTCATTGTCTTTGCATGTTGGTAAGTAGCAAATCAGAGTATCAGAAAAGAATGCAGAATATAAAAAAGAATGAAGAATATTATCAAAGAATAAAGTGAGAAAAGGAAAATCAGAACATGAGTAACAGAGGAAACATAGTAGTGCAGTTTGGTTTACTTACTGAGCAATTAGTGCTCACTTCGTTATTTTACTGTTTTGCAGGTACTAGATGATTTACGACTGGGTGGGACGTCAAGAAGCGGAAGAGTTTGGCGGCATTGTTCGAGATTACCTTGTGCTTACTAAAGTATATCAGTATTTTGTGCATTTATTTATATGAATTAAAATTAGAATTTTTGGATTTTACATTATGTATATATGTTTATAAAAGTTATTTAGTGGATTTTATCTTATATTTCTCAAAGAATTACTAGCTATACAGTATATTACATTTTTGGTATCAGAGCGTCGATTTTGGGAAATTGATAGTGCGCCTCTCCTGCCGCGTTGACGTACCGTAGCTGATCGTTGTAAGTTATTTCATTTTCTCACTTGTATTAGCTTACTAATGGTATTTGTGCTATGTGTTTTAGATGAGATGGACGACTTGATCCGGTGAGAAGAATGCATCAAGTACGGGTGAGCCATCCAACCTGTCCGGATCTACTCCCTCTGTCCTTAATGAGGCAAGGATTTGTACCATATTCAGCAGGTATTGGCAGAGAGCTAGGGGAGACCTATATCGGAGAGAGTTAAGACCCCAATTGTTGTACCGACCACTAGAGAGGAGAGAGAAAGGCCAGTACCTCTGATAGTACAGCGTCGTCTTGAGCCCATTTATGGGTTACCTAGTCAACATCAGCCGCCAGAATTTAGGGGTACGATTGATCCATCAGCGGCAGAAGAATGGATTAGATCTGTTGGAGTAGGTGCCTTAGAGCTAATCTATTATTGTAGAATTGACTCTTTGTAATAATGTTCATTAATCAATAATAAAAGACATTTTATTCTATATCGCGTAAATCATTATTATTGCAATATGTATTGATATATGTCCTTAGAATGGTAGAACTGTGATGAGGGTATCAAGTGTTTCAAATCTTGATAGTGAGAACCCTATGAGCACATATGGTGACCATTCTAGAAACGTCCGTAGCCCCAGTATTATTCTGAAGTAAGGGCACAGATAATACGGTAAGGCTATCATAGTGTTGAACGACCCTATCAAAAGGCAGTGACTGATCTCACTTGTCAAGGTTGTTTGGTGACAACCTGGTGCAACACATGGGTGCTTGTTATAGGCGAATACACCGCAACAAGTTCATTGGACTGACCCACTAGAGGATTCCATATGGATGGTAACCCCAGTGTCTATGGAACAAATCCTCTAACGAATGGTGGTACATGTGATCCTTAGACTTGAGATCACTGGAGTGCCTTGTACACCGATTGGTGTAGTTTGACACTAGCCTAATGCAGCTCTTTCAATACGGTAGTGATTGGGTACATCGAGGAGTGTATTAAGACTATGGTGGATTGACAGAGGATTCATCACTCCCGGGTACGGGAGAAGTTATCTTAGGCGCAATTCAGTATATTGCAATGACATTAAAACTGTGGCCACAGTGGGATTGAGTTGTTGCTCTATCCGAATTATAATATAGGTCATTGGTCCAGAAACTGAATACATAATATTGAGAGTAACCGAAGGTTGACACTATTTCTATGCCTTCGTCTCGTCAAGATAACGTATGATGAAAGGATCTAATTGTACGGTAACCATATCGTTGATAGGTAGCTACTTTACTAAATCCGAATCTATCGGGTGGCCATGATGCCTTGCTAGGGGCCAATCTTGGTCTATGTATTAGTGAGACGATTAATTGGTGTTAATTGCGATACTATACACTGCCTGTATGATGAGGAGCCTATAGGTCCCACACATAGAAGATAATTTAAGACTCAAGAAGAAAGAAGGGCGTTTTCATCTTTTTAGGTGAAAGGATATTTTGGTAATTTCATAGTGCAATTAAATTTGCTAAGGTCATAGCCTTTATTTAATTTATTAAAAAAATTAAATAAGTGAAATTACGTTTAAATATGTGTTCGCATATATTTAATTAAATCATCATTATTGTTAAATGTTAATATATAGATTAAATATATATTAATTTTAATTGAGATAATGATGAAATAAAAATAAAATATCTAATTGGGAGTGTTTGGTAACATGGGGTGTTTGGGTTAAAGCCCAAGCCTATTCCATATAGGAATAGGGCACTTAATTTACTATAAAAAGAAAATGTTTCTTTGTAAAATAAGTTAGTTTTTCATTACACTCATTTCTCTTTGAAAAAGAAAACACACAGCCCCATATTTCCTCTCCCATGGCAGTATTCCATTTTGCCCAAAATCAATTCATTTTGATTTTTCTTCTTTAATCTTAAAGCTAAGGAGGATTTAGCAAATCCCTCCTTAGTTCTTTGTGACTGTCTTCGTGTGGACTTCATTGGTTCGATCCTACACTTGGGTCGGTAGCAAAACATTCAAACACAAAGTTGGAGGAGCCTCCAAACGTGCGTAAGGTTTCTAAACTCATGATTAATATTTCTGCAGATTTCTATTTTAACATAAATTGTAAAATTGTACCTTTGATCTTGGCTTAATGGGAACGATCCTTGTTATTATGATTTTGTTTTCCGCTGCGTATATGGACCTAACAAGATCTGTGGAGCATACGACAACACTTTTTCCCATGACAGATTGGGAGAAGATCCGGTATGCGAGTTTCTTGTTTAAGAGTGATGCCCGGATATGGTGGGAGCTTATAGAAGAGACTCATGATGTAGCCACTATGACCTGGGGAGATTTCAGATGAATTTTTGAGGTAGAATATAGGACAGCTGATAGAATGCAAGAAAAGATACAAGAATTTATTGGCCTACGTCAGGGAATCAGCTTAGTGAAAGAAATTTAATTCCTTGGCAAGGTTTGCACCAGGTATAGTGAGCACACCAGAATTGAGGATGAACAAGTTTGTGCGTGGGCTGAATCTAGAAATAGCCCGAGATGTGATGGCAGGTGCCCAGCCCCCTTAGACTTATAGTGAGGTGTTGGAGCGAGCTTTACGAGCTGAAGTATTTGTGAATAAGTTAACTTCATTGACTCCATCAACAGTAACGCCCAGTATTCCACCTCCCGCTCCACAGAGAGACAGATTGGATACCCCCAACAATAGAGAAGGGAAGAATAAGAAAAGATTTCAATCAAAGAAGAACAGGAGGGATGGGAAGAATAAACGGCCAAGGACTATTGAGTTTCCCCAATGTCAGAAATGCGAC
This sequence comes from Pistacia vera, assembly GCF_008641045.1. NCBI lineage: Eukaryota > Viridiplantae > Streptophyta > Magnoliopsida > Sapindales > Anacardiaceae > Pistacia > Pistacia vera. Next base: position 210,226 of record NW_022196031.1, read on the forward strand.
CAATATCATCCAGGAGAGTGTCTCAAGGGTGTGTGTTTTAGATGCCGACAACCCAGACATATGATGAAAGGTTGTAAGGCCCCTCCTGCACCCACAGCATAGATGTCCAGAGGTACTAATGCTCGGGTATTTATAGTTGCACAGAGTGAAGCCGAGGCTAGCCCATCTACAATTACTGGTCAGTTATTATTTCATTCAGTTTCCCTTTATGCATTAGTTGATTCTGGAGCCACAAACTCATTTATTACACATGGGATTATAGAGAGATTGGGTTTGAAACCTATTACAGTAGATCAACCCATTAAGATAGAATTGCCAGATGGTGATAGTGTGGTAACTTGAGAGATGCTTTCAAGAGAGTCCGTAGTGATCCATGGAAGGATGTTAACAGTGGATTTGATTGTATTTGATATACCCGACTTTGATGTTATTTTGGGCATGGATTTCCTAGGGAGATATGGAGTAGAGATTGATTGCCGAAAGAAGAAAGCAAAGTTTAATCTTGATGACGGCGATAAGTTTAGTTTCGGAGAAGGCCACCAGCTTAGTATGTTGATTAGCAGTGTAAAAGCCAGAAAGATGTTAAGAAAAGGGTGCTCTGGGTATATTGCCCATGTGGTGCAAAGCAGTGATGTCCCTCAATCAGAAATTCAGAATGTGCCAGTAGTCTAGGAGTTTCCAGAAGTATTTCCGGATGATTTACCAGGTTTACCTTCAACAAGAGAAATGGAATTTAGCATTGATTTGGCACCAGGGACAACACCGATTTCTAAAGCCCCTTATCGTATGGCCCCAACCGAGCTCCAGGAATTGAAGAAGCAGCTCCAAGAACTCTTAGACAAGGGTTTTATTCGACCTAGCCATTCTCCCTAGGGTGCTCTGATTCTATTTGTGAAAAAGAAAGATGGGTCGCTACGGATGTGTATAGATTACAGAGAGTTAAATAAAATGACAGTGAAGAATAAGTGCCATTTACCTCGTATAGTGTTAAAGTAGATGCCCCAGAGCCAATCAATTATTGTAGAATTGACTCTTTGTAATAATGTTCATTAATCAATAAGAGGCATTTTATTCTATATTGCATAAATCATTATTATTGCAATATGTATTGATATATGTCCTTAGAATGGTAGAACCGTGACGAGGGTATCAAGTGTTTCAAATCTTGATAGTGAGAACCCTATGAGCACATATGGTGGCCATTCTAGAAATGTCCGTAGCCCCAGTATTATTCTGAAGTAACGGCACAGATAATACAGTAAGACTATCATAGTGTTGAATGATCCTGTCGAAAGGCAGTGACTGATCTCACTTGTCAAGGTTGTTTGGTGACAACCTGGTGCAACACATGGGTGCTTGCTGTAGGCGATTACACCGCAGCAAGTTCACTAGACTGACCACCAAAGGATTCCATATGGATGGTAACCCTAGTGTCTATGGAACAAATCCTTAACGAATGGTGGTGCATGTGATCCTTAGACTGAGATCACCGGGCGCCTTGTGCATGATTGGTGTTTTGACACTAGCCTAAAGCAGTTCTTTTCAGAGCTGTCAATACGTGGTGATTGGCTGCCTCAAGGAGTGTATCAAGACTAGGTGGATTGACAGAGGATTCATCACTGGCGGGTATGGGAGAAAGTTATCTCATGGTGCAATTCAGTATATGGAATGACACTAAAGCTGGCCCACGTGGGATTGAGTTGTTGCTCTATCAGTTTATAATACAGGTCATGGTCTAGAAACTGAATAAAATATCGAGACTAACCGAAGGTTGACACTATTTCTATGCCTCGTCTCGTCGAGAAAACGTATGATGAAAGGATCGAGTGCACGGTAACCATATCGTGACAGGTAGCTACTTTGCTGAATCCGAATCTATCGGGTGGCCATGATGCTGCTAGGGGCAATCTTGGTCTGTGTTAGTGAGACGATTAATCGGTGTTAATCGCGTAATATACACTGCCGATATGATGAGGAGCCTATGGGTCACACACAAGAAGACAATTTAAGATCCAAGAAGAAAGAAGGGCATTTGTCTTTAAGGTGAAAGGGTATTTTGGTAATTTCACAGTGCAATTAAATTTGCTAGGTTGTAGCCTTTATTTATTGTTAGAAAAATTAAATAAGTGAAATTAAGTTTAAATGTTGTGTCGACATATTAAATATATTATCATATTGTAAATGTAATATACATATATTTAAATATATATATTAATTGATTTTAATTGAGATAATGATGGAAAATAAAATAAATCAAATTGGGAGTGTTTGGCACCTGGGGCGTTTGGGTTGAAGCCCAAGCCATTTCGTATGGGATTAGGGCAAATTGTTTTCACTATAAAAAGAAAAGTGTGTTATTAAATCATGTAGATTTTTCTTTGAAAAACTAAAACACACAGCCCATTTGACAACTCCCACGCCAGAAACCTTTTTGGCCTAAATCAATTCAATTTGATTTCTTTCTTTAAGTCTTGAAGCCAAAGAGGATCTAGCAAATACCTTTTTGGTTCTTTTGAGATTGTCTTCGTGTGGACTACGTGGGTTCGATCCTACACTTGGATCGGTAGCAAAACGTTCAAAGACAATCGTGGTGGAGCCTCCAAACGTGCGTATGGTTTCTAAACACAGATTATTAATTTCTGCAGATTCTTGCTTTAATATGAATTGTAAAATTATACCCTTGATCTTGGCTCATGTAAACGATCATGTTATATTAATTTTTGTTTCCGCTGTGTATACGGGACCGTTTACTAACATATAGATAACTTATTTGATCAACTGAAAGGAGGAGCAGTGTTTTCAAAGATTGATCTGAGGTTAGGTTATCATCAAGTAAGAGTGGCAGAGCAAGATATTGCTAAGATTGCTTTTCGAACCAGATATGAGCATTATGAGTTTGTGGTGATACCAGGAAGGATTGCCAGGTTGGAAATTCAGCCTACTTTACTGGAAGAAATTAAAGAAAAGCAAGTTGTCAACGAGTGGTGTCAAAAAATAAGTCGACAATGTTAGAAGGCAAGATATTAGAGTATCAGATTTCAGCTGGTGTTCTCAGTTTTAGGAGTCGTATATGCATTCCCCAGAATGCTGAACTAAGAAAGAGGATTCTTGTAGTGGCTCATGACACACCATATACTACACATCCTAGAGGAACCAAAAATGTATCAAGATTTAAAGAAGAGTTATCGGTGGTCAGGCATGAAGAAAGATATCGGTGATTATGTAGCAAAATTCCTGGTTTGTCAACAGGTTAAAGTAGAGCACCAGAGACCATCAGAACTGCTTCAGCCACTCAGCATTCCTGAATGGAAATGGGAAGATATATCAATGGATTTCATTGCAGCCCTTCCAAGAGTTCAAAAAGGTTATAATGCGCTATGGGTGATAGTAGACAGATTAACCAAAGCAGCACATTTTCTTCCAGTAAAGGACAGTACCACCTTAGATCAGTTGGCCCAGATCTACATCAGAGAGATAGTTAGATTGCATGGGGTGCCCAAGACAATAGTATCAGATACAGATTCTAGATTTGTTTCAGCTTTCTAGACTAGTCTACAGAGAAACTTGGGTACCAGGTTAGCATTAAGTACAACTTACCACCCACAGACAGATGGCCAAACTAAGAGAACCAATCAGGTGCTTGAGGACATGCTGAGAGCGTGTTGTATGGATTATAAAATAACTTGGCATGAGATGCCACCATTGATAGAGTTTGCTTACAATAACAGTTATCAGTCTACAATTAAAATGGCTCTTTATGAATCTTTATATGGTAGACGATGTAGATCCTCACTGTATTGGGATGAGGTAGGAGAGAAAGATGCTTTAAATGCAGCTCTTGGACCGGAGATAACTCAGAAAATGATTGAAGATATTAAGTTGATCAGAAATAGAATGAAGCAAGCTCAAGATGACAAAAGAGCTATGCAGATTTAAAGAGAAAGGATATAGAATTTGAAGTGGGTGATAAAGTGTTTATTAAGATTTCCCCCTACAAGCGGGTAATGCGTTTTGGTGATAAAGGAAAACTTGCCCATAGATACATTGGACCCTTTGAAGTATTGTAACGCGTAGGGAAAGTAGCGTACCAGTTAGCGCTACCACCAAATATGAATAAAGTGCATAATGTGTTCCATGTCTCACTGCTTCGAAGGTATATTAGTGATCCCTCCCATATATTAAAAGTAGAAGAAGTGGACTTAGAAGAAAATCTTGTTTATGAGAAGCGTCCAGTACAGATATTGGATAGAAAGGTTAAGGAACTCCGAAACAAGAGCATTCCATTAGTAAAAGTCCTATGGAGACATCATAAAGTAGAAGAAGCTACATAGGAACTCGAGCAAGATGTACGTAACCGTTATCCTGAGTTGTTCATTTGAATTTCGGGGACAAATTCTTTTAAGGGGAGGAGAATTGTAACACCCACATCAAGGTACGTAACTTTACTTATACCCTAATACCCTTAGTTTGATTTCTTTTAAGTTAACTTCGACAAATGTAAAGAAAATTCCTTAAAAGTTCATTAGAGGTAAAATGGTCTTTTCACTCATAATTAGATGAAAAAGTGGGAAGTGAAAGGAAGCAAAATAATGTGAAGAAGAAAATAAAAATAAGGGTATTTTAATAATTGACTAAAAAATATAGATGAAATTTCATAGAAAGTGCAAGGGCAAAATGGGAATACATGCTTATATTATTTGATATAAGGCTTTATTTGAAGAAACCCTAACACACCTTTAGCCCTTGTTCACGCTACCTTTACCCCATTTTCTCTCAATTTTCTTCACTAAATTTCAAAGGAAAATCATAGGATTTGGTTTGAATTTTTGGAGATTTTCAATCCTAAAGCATCCTAAGGTCCAAGAGGAAGAGATTTAGAGCAAAAGGGAAGTGATCTCACATATTCAAAGTAAGTAAACCTAGTTTGAACCTTAATTTGAGCAAGACTTGTGTTGAATGAATTATTGCATGTTTGTATGTGATGATATGAGAGAATTATTGGCTGTTTTGATGTTTAATGATGTATAAATTCTAGCCATGAGAAGTAGTGTATGGTTATATGATGATTTGGTGAAGTTATGGAAGATTTTGTGTTGAAATTTTTGGAGTATAGAGAAGTGAGAAATTCAGCCAGGTTTGATAATAAATTTAGTGAGTTTTTGGCTCACAATTTGGTTGAATTAGAGAGTTTTGGAAGTGTAGCCAACATGGTAGTTGCATGTGCATATGAAGTGTTTGATGAAAATCCAAAGAAAAATTGCATGCATGAGTTGGCTAAACCCTAATGAAGAAAGGGTTAGAGAAAGGCAAGAATTAAAGTTTGATTGTCTATTATTGATCTTTTAACATGTTTTCACAGGGGAGAATGGTTAGGAAAGGTTAGAGAGTAAGTGGAGGTAAATAGGTATGGAAAAGCCTTAAAGTAGGCATGTTACCAAGGTTGCCCTGTCAAATCTGTGACCTTCTGAGTGATTTTTTGGGAATCTTACCTATCGAATTGGGTTAAGACCTAAACATAAACGTTGTAGCCCTTTCTCTAAGCTTTAAAATGAGACCAAGACCATAGAAATCCGATGTGTATAACTCGAGATATGCCTTCTTGAATATGACCTGTGCAGAATGACTACCTCAAAGGTGCTTCCAATTTATTAGTTTATTTTTAATCTAATAATCTATGATTGATTCCAAGTATGAAAATGATGCTTAAAGGGTTGTGAAGCATGTTTGAATGAGTGGTCTTTGTGATTATTTAATGATTGTATGAACATATATATTTGATGTAATGAATGACCATGGATGCTATGTGTAATATGTTATATATTACCTAAGTATGAGCTTGTGTATGTATAAACAAGCCTAAGGATGATATGTTTCTATGAATTTGTTATGCATCTACGAAATGGTCATGATGAAATGATATGTTCATATATGGGAAGTGTATGTTTTTAAAGAATGCAAGTGTAGAATTTCCATAGCTTGGAAATTCATGTTGAAATGTGTATAGTATTTCTTTCTATTCTCTTTCTATAGCATGCTATGATATAAGGTTTTTGCGATGGGGAACCCATGAGTGATAGAGATGCCCACATACACGCCGCCATGAGCAAGTGGCATTAGCAGAGAGATATAGTATTTGTACAGTCCATGAATAGTGTATATGGATGAGGACTGTACCCAGCAGAGCATACCTACATGCACACCACCACGAGCAAGCGGCCGCAGTAGAGAGATATAGTACTTGTACAGCCTGTGAGTAGTGCATGTAGATGAGGACTATACCCACTCACATGGCCAGGGTTCCAAATCCATGCATCAACCTAGTCCGATCGGCAAACCAGAAAGAAGAAAGAAAAGAAAGAGAAATAGAGAAGAAAAGAAAGAGATACAGCATAAGAGAAACAGAAATAGAAAAGAAAAGAATGTTCTTTTCTCGGGAAAGTTTATTATTCGGCATATGTGTTATGCTACTTACATGATTCAGTATTTTGATCTGCTCGACGATGTACAGTTTTATTCATTGTCTTTGCACGTTGGTAAGTAGCAAATCAGAGTATCAGAAAAGAATGTAGAATATAAGAAAAGAATGAAGACTATTGTCAAAGAATAAAGTGAGAAAAGGAAAATCAGAACATGAGTAACGAAGGAAACACAGTAGTGCAGTTTGGTTTACTTACTGAGCAATTTGTGCTCACTCCATTATTTTACTGTTTTGCAGGTACTAGATGATTTACGACCGAGTGGGATGTCAAGAAGCGGAGGAGTTTGGCAGCACTGTTGGAGATTACCTTGTGCTTAGTAAAGTATATCAGTATTTTGTGCATATATTTATATGAATTAAAATTAGAATTTTCGGATTTTACACTATGTATATATGTTTATAAAAGTTATTTAGTGGATTTTATCTTATATTTCTCAAAGAATTACTAGCTATACAGTATATTACAAATAAATCCTCTAACGGATGGTGGTGAATGTGATTTTTTGACTTGAGATCATCACCAGAGTGTCTTGTGTACCTATTGGTGTAGCTTGACACTAGCCCAAAGTAGTCCTTGATAGGGCTATCAAAACGGTAGTGATTGGCTACATCAAGAAGTATATTTAGACTATAGTGGATTAACAAATGATTCATCACTCCTAAGTGCATGAGAAGTTGTCTCACCACGCAGTTCGGTTAAATGACAATGACTAGAAACTTGTGGCCACAGTGGGATTGAGTTGTCGCTCAATCCAATTTAAGTTTGTTCGGTTGTCCAATAATTGAACACTAATATATCAAGGATCAAATATAAGGATGACACTATTTATGTACTTAGCCTTGATGAGATAACAGGCGATGAAATAATTTGATTGCATGATAACCATATTGTTGACAGGTTACAATTTTCACTCAATCTTTACTTGTTGGGTGGCATGATGTCTTGCTAGAGGCAAATCTTGGTCTGTGTATAGAGATATGATTGATTGGTTGTCAATCACAATTCTATTCACTGCCAATATGATAGGGAGCCTACGGGTCACACATATAAGAAGGTTGAATACCAAAGGTTTAATACTTTAAGGTTTATGGAGTGGATTGTCATGTTCCTAGAATTATGTTGTTCCAAAATTTAAGGAATTGGAGATGACAATTTAGATCTCTTTAATCAACCGAGTCAAGAAGTTAGTTTAAGGTTTTTCAATGAAAAGGGTATTTTGGTCGTTTTTTGGTATTTTGGTAATTTTGCTGTGTAATTGAGTGAATGTAAAATACAAATTTTGAAGTTGTTACCTATGCCTATTCCTCTTGGAATAGAATTAACAAAAAATACATAATTAAATAAAATACCACTAAACCTATTCCACTTTGGAATACCCAAATGGATTAGGGTTAGGTTAAGTGTGCATATAAAAGTACACTTGGCTCTAGAATAATACAAGCCAATTAATGTACTACTTAATAAAGTGAGCAGTACCCAACCACCTCTCTCCTAAAAACCGCAAATTGCAATTTTTTTTCAACCTAGCAGTTGATTCATTCTTGACTCTTTTTTTGTTGCCTTGGTGTGGATACTATAAGTTCAATTCTACCCTTGAATCGATTTGCGAAAACGATCGAGTCGAATAAGAGAATGAGCCGCCAATGAAGGTATAAAGCTAACGAAGGATATTCTGAGTTCAATTCTACCCTTGAATCAGTTTGAGTTCAATCCTTGTATAGTTCTACTTTCGTATGTAAACACATATAATCAATTCCCTAATTTTTGGGTTTTAAGGGAATCATCAGAACTTTCTACGTTTTATTCCCTGCATGTTTGACATTGATTCCAATCATCAAATAATGACTCAAAGTTTAGGGAAAAAGCTTATTTGAGAGTTGATTCAGCTTCATCTTGTTAAATATCCTCAACTTTAGAGTCCCAATCTCTTGTAGCCATAAAAAAACGTCACTCGTTGAGAAATCTCTCATAGTCAAAGACTTGGGCAACTATGGCACATTTTCGAATTTGAACTATTAATCGAAACAAGCACACGACATGTTCTCCAAAACAAATTTTGAATTTCTCTTTGTAGATGTAAATGATAACTTCACTCTTCATTGACTGCCACCTACCTCGTACTATAGTTGGTGGTTGTGGGAATGAGCTGAGATTGGAGACTACTTTAGCTTGGTTTTTAAAAAATTGAGAGGAAATTGTGGAAGAATTTTAGGATTCGTGTTTTAGGGTAAACTAAAATTGATTTAGGATGTGGATTTAGCGCAAAATCACCAAGCAAGAGACTCAATCCAAAGCAATCACTCATCTCAACCATATATAAGGAGCAGCACAACTCAAGTTTGGGCATTCAAGACTATCCTAATCAAGTTATTTGCTTGATTACTTATTATTACCATCTTTTATATTCCACTGACATGAGCTTTGGAGTGCCATTGCTAGTAAAAGCATCGGTGCACCCTTGACCTTTGTTGTTCCAATTGTAGGGCCATCGTGACTCCATAAAAAAGGTTAATATCCAAAGTTCATTCACCACACCAATCAACCCAAAGTCAATGATCACAAGGGCATCATAAGGGCATTACAAGAATTCCGTGTTTGGTGCAAAATCTCGTATCAATAGTTGGCAATGTCTATGAGGAATAGTACGGAAAGCCAATCTTATCAACGAAATGGTGGTCGTAACTCGATCCACTAACGCTGCTAATTAGCAAAATTAGGAAAACCCTAATAATACTGTGGACTTTAGAGCCTAGACCTAGATCCAGAACCAAGATTAGACGGAGTCCACAACATTGTTAGTAGAGTCAATGATCAAGTTACCAACACCATTTCATCGGTAAGATTGACTTTCTATAGGAATCCCTATAGACGATGTTAGCTATTGATACAAGATTTTGTATCGAGCATGAAATTCTCAAAATGTCATTGTGATCGTTGACTTTGGCTTGATAAGTGTGGTACATGGACTCTGGGAATTAACATTTGATGTGGAGTCGTGATAACCCTATGATTCAGAACAACAGAGGTCGTGGGTGTGCCGACGAGTTTGTCGACGTTGGCACTCTAACAGTCAAGTCAATAGAGTATAGGAGATGCCAACAACAAGTATATATTTCTAGTTTAAAATTAACAAACCTATTGCAAGATGCTCCTTATACAGTCATGACAAGATTGCCTTGGATGGAGTTTCCTTCTTAGAGTAAGAGTTTTCATACAGTAGAAGATTAGCTTAATAAGGTAATGAGATGCTAGGATATCTCTATTTTTTTTATAGAGTCTAAGATATATGTAATCAGCAACTTTACCTTGATCTTTACCCCTTTAATATGATATATCCCATTAAAATAAAATTATTATAATTATTTGGGAATATATATTAATTTACGGATATACTTGGAAGATTCCCCGAATGTGATGGGACCAATTTGCCCTTGCTAAATTCTAGCACTACACAAATAATGAAGAAAAAGACTCATTTATTAACATTAACAAATAAATTATTCTCTATGGAGTAAATGACATGTTCCTACACAAAGTTAGCTAAATTCAAGGTTCCCACCCTTGGTTTCATAAATTCCAGATTACTACCCTTAAATTAACACCGTTTATGATTTTTGGATTAGATAACAGTATAGATACTCCTATTACCAAATTACCCTTAAAAAATAAATTAAAATTTATTTTTTAACTCCTAGATTTTCAAGCCGATTTGGCCGTTTCTTGGAGCCAGCGAACTTCCCAAACACCACCCATAGCACCCATTTCCATCTACCACCAAAACCTCACCCTCTTCCCACAAATTCTCCCACAATCACCTCCTTCGCCGTCCCCTCTACAAGTTTGGAGAAGTTTGGTTTGTTTGATTGTGGAGTTGCTTTGATTGGTAGATTTTGGAGATTTGGGGAAATATTGATAATTGATTGTGTGTAGTTTTGAGAAGTTTAGATTGATTGTAATTTTTTAGTGTAAATTTGTAGAGTTTTTGTCATTCCTAACTCATTCAAGCAGCTTTCTCCCCTAGACGCACACCAAGTGCTCGACGAAAAGCCCCACCCACCCACTACCCCACTAGGCGTAAAAGAAAGGCTGGTGGACAGCGAACGATAAGTGAGGGAAGCTGATGTGGGGAAAGGTTTAGAAGAGGGCAGAATGGGGGGTCCAATGGAGGTGGTTGGGTGAATTTCGAATGAGTGAGGCAATCAGAAAATGGCTACAAAGATAGAGGTTTGCAGAGTCGAGCACCCCCACTAGGCACAAAAAGAAAGGCTAGTGAACGGTGATAATCCGAGGATTATACTAGTTTATTTAAGCTTTTAGGCCGGATTTTAGATACTTCTTAGTTTATTTTTGCCTAAATTGGTACTTAATTCCTTACATTTTGTGTTTCAGGTTAAAATGGACATTTTGAGCAAATAAAGACAGATTTGGAGTTTCTAGACTCAGAAGCAAGCGGAGGGCAATTCTGTAATTTTAGAATTCTTCAGGAAGCTTCGCCGCGGCGAAGGTTGTTCTTCGCCATGGCGAAATGGGCCAGTCACGCACCAGATTCAGCTCCTTTATCGCCATGGCGAGATTCCTTCTTCGCCGCGGCGAAGTCTGCATTTTCCAGTTTTTGTAAAACACACAGTTTCGTTTTTAGGCTAAGTTTTAGGATTTTGGGCGAGGTATAAAAAAAAATACTTAGTCTTTTTGTTTAGGGCGTTCGTGGAGAGATAAACAACAGTTTTTACATTTTCTTAGATTTATTTTTGAGTGATTTTGGATTAAACAAAGTGCAAAGATTCGAGGTGAAACCAGTGGATTCGTCAATTGGGGAGATTCGTTTCCTTTTCTCTTGTGTCCATGATGTTGAACTTGGAATTTTTCACTTCTTTTAATTGTTTTATTGATTTAGACATGAACTAACCTATTTTGGGTTAGGGTTTTGATGTANATTTCTTTTTCCGTATTAGTTGCCTCTAATATTTCAATTTTCACATGAAGATAAATTATGCTATTTATGTTTTAATAGTTTGTTTTAAATTTAACCATCATTGAAGAGAGGCAAAATATTTAAATATAATATCTCATGCATTATATACGAAAGACTAATTAATAAGATTGAAGAAATTATTAATTATATGGAATATTATTTAGTTAGCACCTATGGGTGCATTTGGTTCATGGAATGTTGGATTACTGGAATCTTATATTATCTTGAAGATTACTAGGAATCTTTAAGAAAATGTATTTGGTTAGTTAGAATAAATTGGTAGGTATGTTATATTAATATGTTTGGTTAGGAGGAATAAATTGGTGAGTATGTTATTTAAATTACTAAATTGCCCCTTTTTTAAATATTAATATAATATTATTTTTATTATTAATTTTTTAACCCCCAATATTTCAAATTTAGCTAAAACACTCTGCTTATACAAAACTTTAATTTATAATAAACTCACCCCCACCACCCTACCGCTGTCTTCCACCACCGCAAACCACTGCCAAAAGTCACCGTGAGCAACCCATCGTGTCCGAGAGGCCTCGATATGGCCGTTTTTAGCTATATTGATGGCCAAAAAGGCCATATCGGGAGCAGATCTGGTTGTTAACGGTCAAATCTCGCCCATATCTGGCAACTAAAGGCCAAGAGTTTGGTCGTTAAGTTTGGTCGTTAACGACCAAACCCATCAGTTTCGGCCATCAATATGGCCAAAAACGGCCATATCGGGGCCTTCCGGTTATGGTGGGCTGCTCACGACAACTCCAGGTGACTTTCGGCGATTTCCCACGGCGGCCGATGGTGGTTTGGCTAGCGGCAGCAGGTGGGTGGGGGTGGTGGCTTGGTTAACTGAAATTTGTTTTGATTTTAAGGGTAATTTTGTCTAAAAAGTTAATTAATTAGGGTGAAATTGTAAAAGTAAGATTCATGTAAATAAATTTAAAAATAAGGGCATTACTATCCTAAAATTTTATTAATAAGGGATATAATTATAACAAAAAAAAGATTACCCAAGTAATCTTACAATACTTAAGAAAATAGAGGTAATCAGATTACCTCTAATATTACCAATAGTAACCACTATTGGTATTTGAAGATTATCAGAATCTTATATTATTTGACAACCAAACATGATAATCAAGTAATATAAGATGACTTAACCCCAATAATCTCACATAACCTCCAACCAAACGTCCCCTAAGTGTAAAAGATTTGTTATTCTCATTTTGAGCTTGTATTGTATATTCTAATGCAAATTGTAATTATACATGCTAGAGAGAGTTATATTTCTTGGTTAAACATATTATATATGAATAATATGAACTGGTTGTATATGATGACAAACATTTTCTTTTTCAGTTGAATACAAATAAGGTTTCTTTTATTAAGTCTCAAGCTCTTAAGATTTCGAAAATTGTTAAAAATCTTTGAAATATTAAACCTATCAAAAAACTCTAGCATTATTGAATATGAGTTTATCCTTTTCCTCTACAGTTCTTATTATTCCTATATTTATCTGAACCACTTACTCTTAAAAATTTAATTACAACTTAGGTTAATTTACTCAGCTTATTTTGTTAAATTAAGTCTAATATGGGAATCTCATTAGCTTCCAATTCCTGTAACAAACTTATAAAAGCGGTCATTCAATCATGTCTTATTTAATACTTTCACATGTAAATTAAAAGAAAATTAATAATTAATAATTATAATAATTAGTTTCATAAGGTTTCCTTCTCAAACAAAAAAATAAAAAGTGAAGAGGGCTACCAAAAGCTGAGGCCGTTATCTTCCGCGAGACACTCCTCTCTCTCCTTTCAATGGCTTCCATTTCAGCTCTTGGATCCCTTCTTTTCCGTCCTCCAACTTCATTTCCGGTACGCAGGCGTTCTATGTTTTTTTATTTGTTTATTTTTTCAAAGTGCTTACTATCGAATTCACATTGAGAATACTCTGTGTGTTAAGTTCCAGAAATGGAGCGAGATCAGTCCTCCAGAACCCACATAGATTCTGCTGTTCTGTTCGTGGGGTTAGCTGATCACATCAATATTATTTGCTTCAAATTTATTACTTTGTCTTTTAATGTTCAGTGGGTAGTTTAAATTGGGGCCTTTTTAGCTTTCTGTAGACACGTTTAGGTCAAACTTAAGTTATTAGTGTTATAGTTGATGATTGTATTAAACAAGGTGATTTCTATGGAACTGTGTAACAACCCGTTTAAGTCCGCCAACCAAGCTAAGACTTGGCTATAGGGCTTACAAGCACTGGCACGCTTCCTATAAGCCGATTTTTTGAGTGTGACTCAGGGTCTTGATCCAACAGAGTAGATATTGTCAATTAGGATACACGAAGCTGTATTCATCGAAAAGGCAACTTTAAACACTGATATGGATGCATTGTTAGGCTCTTTCAGCTTCTTTATGCCACATTTGGCTTAAGACTAAATATGATTAGATACTCTTAGTAGCGGCAACCCAAGAAATTTGAATGTGATGTGGGTTGCTTTCGTTGTGGTTTTTTGGAATTCTTTATGCTGCATATTTGGTTTAAGACTGAATTTAATGTTTAGTTGGAATAATAAAACTTGTAGGTTTGGTTATTCTTAAAAAAAAAAAAAAAAAAAAAAAAAAAAAAAAAGACCTCACACAACCGAACCAAGGCCTGCATCAACAAGCTAGACTTGGGCAATGGGCTTTAAGTGTTTTAAATTCAACAGCACTGCACATGCTTCCCATACAAGCCAAGTTTTGGGTGAGTTAGGTTTTGACCAACTGAGTAGATATTGTCCCTTTAGGCGTCCCCGAAGTTATTACTAAAGCCGACTTTGAATGCGGTATAAATAGCATTTAGTGTGGTCTTTTCTTCTTTACGCCACATTTTGGCCTAAGACGTAAATTGAGGAGATATTTTACTTGCTGCGACCCAAGAGATTAGATAACTGATGTGGGTAGTTTGGTGTAGGTTTTTGGCTTTTTTTCTTGCTGCATATTTGGTTCAAGACTGATTTAATTTTGGTCAGAATACACAAACTTGTTGGTTACTATTTCATAAAAAATAAAAAATGTTAGTGGATTGTTAAACCTATCACAATCAGTTTAGGTCTAGGATATCTTGTGATTTTGCTTAAATACTAAGGGACATATTTGAGTTCTTGATGAAATATTGGATTTTTCTGTTGTAGGTGAAAGTAATCCCACAAGTACTATACGAGACATTGACCGAAGACAGTGCTGATATCGTCCATTGGAGTACTAGCTGGAGCCTTGTGCAATTCTCCAATGAATGGAGTAGCTGCTGCGGCTGAATTTGATAGTAACGATCTTTATCCCTTTATTAATTCCAATATTCTGTGTGTTCTGTGATGATTAATTCATGTGTGGCCATTTTTCTGTCTGTTTTAAAGTAGACGTGTATTTCTTAATTGAAGGAATATTATATATGGTTTGAATTTATTCTGTGTTCTGTGATGATTAATTCATGTGTGCGCCATTTTTTGTTATTTAAAGTAGCACTTGTACTTTTTTAATTGAAGGAATTTATATATGGTTTGAATGTTCCCCTTCAGGTAGTAATAAATTGTCAGAAAGTTAAGCAGGTGTTAGAGATGATAGCAGTAACTACCTATCTATCTTTTAGTATACCATCACCTTTCTTATAATGAGCAAGTGGTAGTACTATGATGGGTCATTCATGTCTCTAAAATAAAGTTTCTACACATCATCCAATAACTGGGTTGATTTAATGGTAACTTCAGCAATTTTCTTGGTTCTATACTGCATTCTTATCTATCTGTATTATAGGATTCTGTAAATTGGCATATGACATACAATAGCTGCAAGGACTACTTTTAGTACTCCATTGATACATGCAGTGACGCACTTAGGGGGAAGGATTATGGCAAGACGAAGATGCGGTATCCAGACTATACAAGAAAACGACTCAGGTCTTCATATAAGGTTACCCATTGAAGACTTCATCCAACACCCCCCATACATGTTTAATGTACAAGCATTATGGTTTATTACTGGTTAATTTCAAACTAAAAAGAATGCAGGGACTTGCGACTAGGAAGTGGACCTACCCCCAAGAGGGAGAGACAGTTGTGGTACTTTTCACTCGTCCTTTTTCCGTCCCCCCCATTCATAAGGTGTCTCTCAAACAAAAAATAAAAAGTTTGGGGGGGGGGAGAGGGTTTAGACCAAAAGCGGAGGAAGTATCTTGACCGCGAGACACTCTCTCTCTCTCTTTCAATGCTCCATTCAGCTCTGGATCTCCGTAGTTCTACATCCTCACAAACCTCATTTACGGTACGCCAGTAGTTTACTTTATGTTTTTTTATTGGTTATTATTTCAAAGTGATACTTTCGAATTCAATTGAGAATACTCTGGTGTTTAATGTTCCAGAAAATGGAGCAGAGCTCAGTCCTCCAGAACCCACATAGAGTTTGCTGTTCTGCTTCGTGGGGTTAGCGTGATTTCCCATCCAATCTTATTTGCTTCACAAATTTATTGCTTTGTATTTTAATGTTCATGTGGGTAGTTAAATTGGGCTTTTAGCTTTCTGTAAGAAAGTTATGGCTCAAACTTAAGTTAATTAAGTTAAGTTGATGATTGATCAAACAAGGTGATTCATGGAACGTGTAACAACCCGTGTAAGTTCCGCATCACCAAGCGAAGACTTGGCTATAGGGCTTACAAGCACTGGCAAGTCTTCCTATAAGCCGATGTTTTGAGTTGACTCAGGGTCTTGATCCAACAGAGTAGATATTGTCAAATAGGCATAACGAAGCTGTATTTCATCGAAAGGCAACTTTAAACACTGATATGGAGTGCATTTGTAGATCTTTTTCAGGTTCTAGCGACATTTTGGATTAGACTTAAATTGATTAGATATCTTAGTGACGGCAACCAAGAAAATTTGACCAGTGAGGGGGTTGCTCGTGTGGTTTTTGGAATCTTTTATGCGGCATATTTGGTTAGAATGAATTTAAGTTAGTTGGAATAATCAAACGGTTGTAGGTTGGTATTTCATTAAAACAAAAAAAAAAAAAAAAAAAAAAAAAAAGACTCACATCAACCGAACCAAGTCCGGCATCAACAAGCAAGACTATGGCCATGGGGCTTTAAGGTTTGTAAATCAACAAGCCTGCACATGCTTCCATACAAGCCAAGTTTTTGGGGAGTAGGTTTTTGACCCAACTGAGTACGTATGGCATTTAGGCGTCCCGAAGTTTAGTCATCTAAAGCGCGACTGTGAAGGCGGATATTAAATAGCATTATTGTTTCTTTTGCTTTCTTTACGACACATTTTGCCTAAGAGTAAATTGAGGAGATATTCTTACTTGATGCGACCCAAGAGATTAGCATACTGATGTGGGTAGTTTCGTTGTCGTTTTTGGCCTTTCTGTCTTGCGGCCCTATTTGTACAAGACTGAAGTTATTTTGGTCAATAACACAAACTCGTGGTTTACTATTTCATAAAAAATAAAAAATGTTATTGTGAGGGTTTAAACCTAGCACAATCATTTTGGTTAGGATATCTTGTGATTTTGCTATAAAACTTAATGGGACTATATTTGAGTTCTTGATGAAATATTGGATTTTGCTGTGTAGGTGAAAGTAATACCCAAGTACGATACGAGACATGAACCCCCGAAGACAAGTGCTGATATCGTCCATTGGGCGTAATAGATGGAGCCTTGTGCAATTACCAATGAATGGAGAGATGCTTGCGGCTGAATACTGATTAGTAACGATCTTTTATCCCGTTATTAATTCCAATTCATTCTGTGGGTTCTGTGGATGATAATTATTGTGTGCGCCCTTGGTCTGTTTCTGTTGAAAAGTAGCACGTGTACTTGTCTGTAATGAAGGAATATATATATGGTTTGAATTTATTCTGTGTTCTGTGATGATTAATAATGTGTGCGAAAATTTTCTGGCGATTTAAAGTAGCACTTGTACTTTCTTTAATTGAAGGAATATTATATATGGTTTGAATTTGTTCCCCTTCAGTAGTAATAAATTGTCAGAATAAGTTAAGCAGGTGTTATGAGATGATAGCAGTACTACCTTATCTATCTTTTAGTATACCATCACCTTTCTTATAATGAGCAAGTGTTAGTACTATGATTGTTCATTCATGTCCTCTAAAATAAAGTTTCTACACATCATCCAATAACTGGGTTGATTTAATGGTAACTTCAGCAATTTTCTTGGTTCTTATACTGCATTCTTATCTATCTGTATTATAGATTCTGTAAATTGGCATATGACATACAATAGCTGCAAGGACTTACTTTTAGTACTCCATTTGATACATGCAGTGCCAGCACTTAGGGGGAAGGATTATGGCAAGACGAAGATGCGGTATCCTGACTATACAGAAACAGACTCAGGTCTTCAATATAAGGTTACCCATTGAAGACTTCATCCAACACCCTCCATACATGTTTATATGTACAAGCATTATGGTTTAATTACTTGGTTAATTTCAAACTAAAAAGAATGCAGGACTTGCGACTAGGAAGTGGACCTACACCAAAGATGGGAGAGACAGTTGTGGTAAGGAGATATCATAATGTTTCTATGAATGGCTTTACCTG
Source organism: Pistacia vera (assembly GCF_008641045.1). Taxonomy (NCBI): domain Eukaryota; kingdom Viridiplantae; phylum Streptophyta; class Magnoliopsida; order Sapindales; family Anacardiaceae; genus Pistacia; species Pistacia vera. Next base: position 228,291 of record NW_022196031.1, read on the forward strand.
TTCCTGGAAGTATCTTTAAAATTAGCCAAACATTATAAAGTTGGCTCTACAACAATCCAGTTGTAAATTTGTTAGCTTTGATTATTTCTGGTTGAAAAACCGAACAATTTATGCTTCAGAATCTGAATATCTTTAAAAATGATAATAGTTTCTTTATGGGTGCTTTGTCTTATTCCAAGTTGGAGCTATGCAATCAGTTTGCGAACTATGAATGTGTTTTAGGTTGATTGGGATGGTTACACCATAGGATACTATGGCCGCATATTTGAAGCTCGAAACAAAACTAAGGGTGGCTCCTTTGTGGTATGAAAGCTTGTCATTCTTCTGCTAGATCTTACTCTACAATACTTGATAAAAATAAAATCTTCCGTGGTTTGCAATTTGTAGGGAGATGACAAGGACTTTTTCAAATTTAGGCTTGGATCTCAAGAGGTGAAATTATTTCCCTTTCCAAAGGCTAAAGATTGTTAATGTTGTACTCTGATATGATGGAGTGGAGATTATACTCTTTATGTCTTTTGTTTGTTCTAGTTTTAAGTGCTTTTGAAGTCTTTCTTCCTGCTACACATTCATGCTTCTATGAGGTTTCACATATTAAGTCAAGTGCATAGTCAACCACAGAGGTTGGGGTTTTAGATGAATATCACCAACAATATAGTCCTATAAATTTATTATATGTTCTACTTGTTTTCTTAGTGGCATGATACTTGGTGGTTGGAACAGCAGCTGCTAATGGTGCTGCCTGTTTCTTGAATTTCAGGTAATTCCGGCTTTTGAGGAAGCAGTTTCAGGCATGGCTCTTGGTGGCGTTAGAAGGTGCGGCAAATGTTTCTCTGAAACATATAGTCTTTGTTAAATTAGATGAAAAATTTCAATCAATTATAAATTGGAAACGGTCAACATGCAAGCATATACACATTCACATACTTTCAAGCAGATCATGTAAAATTTAAGTGTGTCTTACCTTTAGTTTTGCTATGTTCGTGTGCACTCAGCTTTTTTATCCTAAAAAAGGCGAGATGCTAGACCCATGCATTTTGATGTTATCATAGGTTCTAGTTAATCCTAGCTTTATCAACTAATTTACTTTTTTACTGCATTGATGTTCTTCTGGTAACTACTGAACTTCCTGAGGTTGTTACACAGGTGTTTTACTAGTTTTAATTTTTGACCTTGATGAGGAAGTAGAAGAGAATTATTACTATTCTGCATTTCTGTGCATACACATCCTGTGCAAATTTCACATTTTACTTCACAGTGATGCAGGATCATAGTGCCCCCAGAACTGGGATATCCTGAGAATGACTACAACAAAAGTGGCCCAAGACCAACTACATTTTCAGTAATAATCAAGCGTTTTGATATCTTGTATAATATTGCTTCTCTTTATGCGAGGGTTAACGATATCTTGTTCTACAGGGCCAACGAGCTTTGGATTTTGTGCTGAGGAACCAAGGGCTGATAGACAAGACTCTGCTGTTTGATATCGAGCTGCTCAAAATCATACCAAACAAATAGTTTGTTTACTTCCGCATGCTTCATTGGCACTATCTGAAAAATCAAGGTTAGTTTTTCTTCATTCGCTTTCATACCAAAAAAGAAATTGCATAATTTTTCATCAGTTGATTCTCCTTACAAAATTCAGATAGCTGGAAGATGATTACAAACCAAGGGAGCCATTTTTGAAACATCTTCATTTTAGAAAAGTAGCACTGTTTCATCATAATTTTCGATCAATTTTAGAGATGAAATATCATCATAATATGTGGCGTTTTCGACTGCCAGAATACGAAAATTTAAACAACCTGCCTTTTGTCAAAATTTTGATGTATCTGTTCTTCAACTTACTGCTATCATTCACTGTATCCTAAAAGCTCAGCTTGCATTTTAGTTTTATGTTATGTTAATACATTTTTTCCACTCTCAAAAACATTTGTGTTTCAGGCTATTCTGCTAAATCTTTTGAGTGTAGATTTAGGGATGCTAAAACGCGGGCCTTTGGGCCCAGGTTTAATTTAAATTAATTATCACTATAATATAATGCATAAGCATTATTTTATATAATAGTATATAACATTATTTTATAAATACTATACAATAAAACTTTGATTCAGATCCCGTGTTTGATATTATGTGATTTTTATGAAGCTATAGATGTACTTATAAAACTATTTCGTGTATAATATATGGTTCCAATGCACCGATACAATATTGGTCTGTAAAGTCACATATGATTTTAATTAGATTTGTAATTATTTTATATTAAATTCTAAATAATTAGAAGAAAAAAAAGTGAGTAATAAATTATTTAGAACCAATGTTTTAAAATTTGAACTAGATAGATTGATTCAATCACTCCAATCGTCGACCAGCCTCTTCTTTGGTCCTTGACACCCTAAACCCGGTTTCAATCATTAGCCCGGATTGACCTGTGGTTGAGCCAGCATAACAATGTTGAACCGATGGTTCAACCATCAAGTCAGAGAATTGATGGCTGATAGTTATTGTAGGTGGGTCGAGGAGGTCGATGTTCGAAATTATGAAGGGACGAGGTGAAGAGGAAGCTAAAGGTGGTGTTGGCATTGACGACTACAAGGTGGGGTTGTGCGAGCGATGTTGATCAACTGGAAATCGATGGAAATGGAGTATGGAAAATGTTTAGGCGGTGTCTGGAGGGTTGGAAAAAGCAAGTGGGCATCGAAACGACCGAAAAAAGATTGGGGCTGATCTGGGATGGATTGCAGTTGCAACGGCTAGGGTTTCCTGGCCATATCACATGGGTGTGTTTGTTGGATTTCAAACATGTAGGGACTAACATGCAATTTCTTAGGGGTGTGTTTGCTAGATTTCAAACTTGATAGATATGTTGGCATTACCGGTATGACCAACCGGTCAGACTGCTCAACAAGAGGACCGATGCCTTGACCGAGTCAAGGCCTAGGTCGGGTTTAAAAATATTGTCTAGGACATGCTTAACACTGTTGTATTTATCCATTCGACGGAAATAATGTTCTATAGATAAATCTAATATATATATGGTAATTAATATTATCACGTTTTGAGCTCTGTTTTAAAACCCAGACCGAACCAGTCGGTCCAATCGAGACTTAGCCTTAACTCTGGTTTGAGTTAACATAAAAACCGGAAATAACATACAACCCGCTTTGAACCGGTAACAGACTGGTGGAACAGTACAAAACCATCGATTCGACTAGTTCGAAGCTTAAACCGGTTCACTATTTTAGGGTTAATTTGATCCTTAATTCCTAAACCAGATTTGTCGCACCGTTTCATTCTCCATTTCATTGAGCCAGCAAGCATTCTCCATTTCATTTCAATACCATTCTCATCTCCAAAGACCAAATTTTATCTTCCATTTTCTTCTTCTATTCTTCTTCATTTACTCTAAAATCTACCGTGCAAAGAAGAAGAAGTAAGGGGAGGGGAAGGAAGATGAAAGAGAAGAGGAGATGAAGAGAAAGAGTAAGCAAGAAGAATAGAGGAAGAAAGAAGATTAGAAGAAAGAGAAGAGGAGACGAAGAAGAATAGAGGAAGGAAGAGGATTAGAAGAAATAAAAGAGGAGACAAAGAGAAAGAGGAAGGAAGAAGAAAGAGAAGAGAAAAAAAAGTTATAGGAGAAAGAGGGGTAAGGGATAGAAGAAAGAAGAAAGTGACGGGACAGAAGAAATTGATGGGGAGAGAGAAAAAAGGAGAAAGATGAAAGTGATGGGAAGAGAGAAGAAAAGGAGAAAGATGAAAGTGATCGGGAGTGGAGGTGGGCATTTGGGACTGGGTCCAAAAACCCGGTCCTAGGAGGCCTGGTACCATTAGGACCAGGCCTAAGGAGGAGGGCTCAGTCCCTCTACTGGGACCTCCTCCAAGGTCCCAGGTCTGGGCCCAAATTTTTTTTAAAATATTTGTTTAAATCCCTTGTACGATTACATAAAACCCCCTATAAATTTTAAAATAAACATAAATTATAGGCGTTAAAATAAAATTTTACAAAATTTAACAAAAAAAAAATTTTCCAGGTCTTGAAAAATTTATAAATTTTACCCCTTACAAAATTTCATTTTGCCCCTAAAATAAAAAAAAATCAGGGGGGAAAAAGAAAATTTTCAGGCCCATAGGATCGGTCTGGGTCCTAAAATTGCTCATGCCTAGGCCCATGAGCGACTGGTCCCATTTGGGACCAGTCCCAAACAGGCCTAGGCTCGGGCCTGCTTGGGACTGGTCTTTGACCAGCTCTAATAGAGAGAGAAAAAAAATAATTAATAGTAAAAATTGCAGGTTATTTCTAACTTATAGGGACTCATGGATAAATTTTAGGAGTGTATTTGTAGGTTTTTAAACTTATAAGGACTGATTAATTATTTGGAGATGTATCTGTTATATATCGGTTAGACCGACCAGTCCAACCGGTTGGATCGGTCAACTCGGGAACCGGTCCCTTGACCGGGTCAAGAAGCGGTCCGATTTTTAAAACAATGGTTTTGAGTAACGAATTTTGTATATGTATACAGTATAAATTAAAATATCATAACAATGAACTTTAAGCCTACTCAAAGTTGGATATTTTACATTAGGATAAAGATCGGCTCACAACTCAATCTTCAAAACTTTCTTTTACAAATCTGATGTGACAACTCGCACTTGGACAAGTGGGACTTATTTGCGAGCTGTCACGTCGGGATTGTAAGAGAAAGTTTGTGAGTTGGGTTATAAATGTATTATTATCCTTTATGTTATCATGCCATAACTATCATGTATGATGTTACCATATGCCAAAACATTTATGGGTTGATAATGTATCAAAGGTATCCCTTAATTATTAGTGATGCACAGCATAGAGAATCAGAGATTATTTCCTATTTGCTTCTTACTTTCTCCAAGCCCAATCCTTAAGCAAAAAATTGTTGTAGTCAAGATACATGTACAATCAATCAATCAAGTTATGTCTCAAAATTAGACGAATCCACGTATATTCAAATGTACCTAACATTGTTTTTTCTTTATGTATCAGACTAAGTTATACTACATTAGTATACATGTATATCATGGATCTCAAGAATAGACGAATACACATGTATCAGATGTTTTGAAAATTCTACCCCTTTATTATACGTATTGTTGTGTCAAGATAATATATTGATATCATCTCCACCAATAAGAACTCAGCAAGCATTTCCACCAATGGAAACTCCGCAAGCATCTCCACCAACTAGGATTCAGCAAGCACTTAAGAACAAAACCATATTAGCTATTTGAACCTTAAACCGACTAAGGGGGATATTTTGTACAGCCAACTATCTCAACTTCATTAAATTGAAGGATAAAAATGAAAGATCTCAACAAATCAAGATAAAGGAAGATTTTCACCAAATCGGGATAACTTAGCAAAAATATTCATTACATTGGGCTGAAAAAGAGTATAAATAAACAGCTCCCCTCCTCAAAGAGGAGTTTAGATACACACTGATTTACAGAAAAAATAGAAAAGAAACACTACTAGAAAGAGATTGGATTGTCATTCTCTTAAAACACTTTGATCTTATAATCTCGAGTAATCACTCTCTTTGTACGTTCCGGTAACAATCAAAGAGAAAGTCATTAATCCAACCACAGTGGATGTAAGATTTGTTCATAGCATCCGAATCATTTTAAAAAACTCTCTTGTCAACTTGTTATTTACATTTCTTCAAGTACGTATCATCACTTCATCACAAACACTCACCATAATCATCTCACGTGTAAACTCACAACAATTTCCATGTGCATATTTCATTAGTGTCAAAATCACATGTCAACACATATGATCCACATGTATATCATTCTTCTCTGAATTAGATTAATCTATACACATTCAATATATTGAAATAAATATTTTTTATTTTGCGAATGATCAAATTATGCTACCTCAATGTACATGTATATCATAGATCTTAAGATTAGAAGAACACACATACATAGATGTTTTGAAGATCCTACCTTTTCTTATATATAAAAAATTAGACGAAAACACATGCAGTAAATGTATCGAAGATTATATCCATCTGATATCAAAAATACTACTTTTTCTTATACATCCGACCAAGCAAGTTGTGTAAAGATTAGATAGATGTACGTACATTTGATGTCCTATAAATTCTCTTTTCCTTAGGCGTTGATGATCATTGATAGTTCATTGCATAGAACGGTTTTCAAATTTCAACAATACCAAATCCCTAGTTTTGGGAGTTGTAATTGAAGAAAAACCTAAGCACTACTACAAGCTAAAATTAAATGACCATCACAAATGCACAAAAACAAAGGCTAGAATCCAATACCAAAGAGACAAGAACTTCAATAACACATAAGAAATGGTACCAAGTAGCAGATGAGTTAAACAAAACCTTAGTGAAGAGGGTTATAACATCCTAAAGAACATGCAATAACAACTTTAAACCTGCCAACTTATCCACTAAGATTTTCCTGCTAATCAAACAGAAAGTTCCTTCCGCTTGTACCGCACCATCACCTTCCCTTTCACACCAACCACCATTGCATTCCAGTCAATCTCAGGGAATGGTGATGTCAGCTCCAATTCAAAGTTCCTCAATAGATGGCTCCATATGGCCTTTATCTGCAGGTATGCAAAGGGTTCGCCAAGGCACCCATGTCGACCACCACCGAAGGAAATGTAGGAGAATGCCCCAGCCACTTTGTCTTCTTCTCTTCCAGGAGAAAACCTGTCAGGATCGTAAGTGTCTGGGTTCTTGTAAATGTGAGGAAGTCGGTTTGCAAATGCTGGTGATGTTGCAACAATGTGTCCCTTTGGTATGTCGTACTCTTTCCCCTCTCGGGTTGTCACACTAAAGTCACTGTGTGAACTGCGAAGAAGCATGATTAGTGGAGGGNTATTATACGTATTGTTGTGTCAAGATAATATATTGATATCATCTCCACCAATAAGAACTCAGCAAGCATTTCCACCAATGGAAACTCCGCAAGCATCTCCACCAACTAGGATTCAGCAAGCACTTAAGAACAAAACCATATTAGCTATTTGAACCTTAAACCGACTAAGGGGGATATTTTGTACAGCCAACTATCTCAACTTCATTAAATTGAAGGATAAAAATGAAAGATCTCAACAAATCAAGATAAAGGAAGATTTTCACCAAATCGGGATAACTTAGCAAAAATATTCATTACATTGGGCTGAAAAAGAGTATAAATAAACAGCTCCCCTCCTCAAAGAGGAGTTTAGATACACACTGATTTACAGAAAAAATAGAAAAGAAACACTACTAGAAAGAGATTGGATTGTCATTCTCTTAAAACACTTTGATCTTATAATCTCGAGTAATCACTCTCTTTGTACGTTCCGGTAACAATCAAAGAGAAAGTCATTAATCCAACCACAGTGGATGTAAGATTTGTTCATAGCATCCGAATCATTTTAAAAAACTCTCTTGTCAACTTGTTATTTACATTTCTTCAAGTACGTATCATCACTTCATCACAAACACTCACCATAATCATCTCACGTGTAAACTCACAACAATTTCCATGTGCATATTTCATTAGTGTCAAAATCACATGTCAACACATATGATCCACATGTATATCATTCTTCTCTGAATTAGATTAATCTATGCACATTCAATATATTGAAATAAATATTTGTTATTTTGCGAATGATCAAATTATGCTACCTCAATGTACATGTATATCATAGATCTTAAGATTAGAAGAACACACATACATAGATGTTTTGAAGATCCTACCTTTTCTTATATATAAAAAATTAGACGAAAACACATGCAGTAAATGTATCGAAGATTATATCCATCTGATATCAAAAATACTACTTTTTCTTATACATCCGACCAAGCAAGTTGTGTAAAGATTAGATAGATGTACGTACATTTGATGTCCTATAAATTCTCTTTTCCTTAGGCGTTGATGATCATTGATAGTTCATTGCATAGAACGGTTTTCAAATTTCAACAATACCAAATCCCTAGTTTTGGGAGTTGTAATTGAAGAAAAACCTAAGCACTACTACAAGCTAAAATTAAATGACCATCACAAATGCACAAAAACAAAGGCTAGAATCCAATACCAAAGAGACAAGAACTTCAATAACACATAAGAAATGGTACCAAGTAGCAGATGAGTTAAACAAAACCTTAGTGAAGAGGGTTATAACATCCTAAAGAACATGCAATAACAACTTTAAACCTGCCAACTTATCCACTAAGATTTTCCTGCTAATCAAACAGAAAGTTCCTTCCGCTTGTACCGCACCATCACCTTCCCTTTCACACCAACCACCATTGCATTCCAGTCAATCTCAGGGAATGGTGATGTCAGCTCCAATTCAAAGTTCCTCAATAGATGGCTCCATATGGCCTTTATCTGCAGGTATGCAAAGGGTTCGCCAAGGCACCCATGTCGACCACCACCGAAGGAAATGTAGGAGAATGCCCCAGCCACTTTGTCTTCTTCTCTTCCAGGAGAAAACCTGTCAGGATCGTAAGTGTCTGGGTTCTTGTAAATGTGAGGAAGTCGGTTTGCAAATGCTGGTGATGTTGCAACAATGTGTCCCTTTGGTATGTCGTACTCTTTCCCCTCTCGGGTTGTCACACTAAAGTCACTGTGTGAACTGCGAAGAAGCATGATTAGTGGAGGGTGGAGTCTCAGGGCTTCCTTAATGCATCGGTATAGAGTGTCCATCTCAGATAAGATATCATGATCGATTTTTTTCCCATGCTTTCCCATCAGGTTTTTCTGTTCCTCAACCACAGCAGACAGGAATTGCTTGTTCTTTAGGAGATAAGCCCCTGTCCAAGTGGAGGTGATTGAGCTGGTGTGTTGTCCAGCAAAAAGTGCGGCAATGAGTAAGCCAGAGATCTCAGAATCAGTTGTTGGGCGGCCATCTTTGTACTTTGATTCGATGAAGCACTGCAACATGTCGTTTTCTGACTTTCCAGCACATTTACGGGAAGAAATGATGCTAGAAAAAATTTCTGCAAGCTTCTTACGAGCCCGGTCACGGCGGCGGTGAGCTGGGATTGGCAGGTATGGGAAAAGAACACTAATAGGGAGCATTCCGTTGTCAAGGTCATGGAACAAGGCAGACACATCATCAAAAAGCTTATCACGAACTTCCCGACCAAGGAGACATCTACTGGCTGTCAAGATGATCAGATGTTCCAGCTCGTACTTTAGGTCCACCTCACCGCTGTCTCCCCATTTTGAGAAGTAATCCTGCCGAATCCCATTATGAAGAGACAAAAATTAGAACAAAGTGTTGGTACACTCAAAATAATTTAGGAAATAAAAGAACTTGGAAGTCACTGCACATCTGAAGTACAGCAGTAATCTGCACTGCACAAACAAATCCATCACAACGAGGCAATCTAAATGCCAAACAACACCATTTTAGTAAGCATTTTCTGTACCCTAAAAAGGCTTCTTCTTGGTAATCAACAACTAATAGGGAAGCCACTTAGTGTCGAATCTATGCTCAGCATAGCTAAAAAGCGGACACATGATTCATATGGACACAACAACGCACTGTGTCTCTATTCAGACATATAAGTGTTATATTAACTAAGAAGGAATCAAAATCTGAAACAGCTAAACATCTGAGACAGCTAATACTCACTTTCTTAATTGAATGTGGAAAACGACAGACACTGGTTAATGATTCAAAATGCAAACAGATTTCCACCAAAAAAAAAAACATATATAAAATTATGGCAAAAACTATTCCAACTAAATCAAGTCCATGCAATTATCTAACTATCTATTTAATTAGTATTTTCCTTTTAGTTGAAATTACCTCTTGCATAAATATTTTCATCACAATTTACAAGAAATCACCAAAAGCATATGACAAATAGTTTGCTCCCGAGGTAACAGTATCAACCTCTTTTGTTGTTTTGGTTAACATGGCAACTTCATCCATGACAGCTGGGGAGGCTTACACTGAAATGAAATTCTAAACTAAAGTGTCTACTTGATGTTAAACAAAGCTGTGTATAATAGTGAGAAGTCTTGAAAGTACAACTAACCTAACAACACTAAAAAAACCCTTCAGGGCCTTACTATACACATACAAGTCAACCAAAAACATAGAAAAAACACAATAAACACAAGTAAAAACTTTGATTTGTCACATTCAAAATACACAACAGTTTAGTATATAATTACCTTTTGAATAAATATTTTCATCACATTTTGAAAGAGATCATCCAATGCAAATGGAAAGTAATTCACTCCCAGGCTAATATCGCCAACCTCTTTCTTAGTTTTAATTAACATTAATCAAACTTTCCTATTAAATACTAAATTACTGGGTCAACTTGAGTTAACAAAAACTGCAAATAATAGTCAAAAATCTTGAAGCTACAGCATGAGAAAGCCCTTTATGGTCTTCCTATACACATACAAATCAATCAAAAAAATATATGCTTGATGCAAACCAAAACATAACAACCTATATAACAGCATAAAAATCCTTCAAGAACTCCTTATACACATACAAATAAACCAAAAACATATCAATAAGAACACCATAAACACAGTCCAAAACAAAATCCCATCAATACTCAACACTTTCTACTGAATATGACAGCCACAAATCTTCAAGCAACAATTTACCTGACAACACTAAACCCCTTCAAAACATAAACCAACCAGAAACATATCAATAAAAACACAAACCAACCAGAAACATATCAATATAGACACAAACCAACCAGAAACTTATCAATATAAACACAAACCAACCAGAAACATATCAATAAGAACACAATCCAAAAACACGAGACCCCATCAAAAATCAACAATTTATACCTTCTGACAATCACAAATCTTTAAGTTACAAATAACTTAACACACAAAAAATAAAAATAAAAAAAACCTTCAAAACACAAACTAACCAGAAACATATTACTAAAACCAAAATCCCATCAAAACCCAACAATTTCTACCTCATATGATAGTCACAAATCTTTAACTAACAACATACTTAACAACAATGAAACCCTTCAAAACACAAACCAGCCAGAAACATATTAACAAAAACACAACCCCTTCAAAAGCAAACAAATTATACCTCAGCTTCTGCAACCATCTGATCTACATAACTCTTCAACTTGTTCACTCTTAGAGCCTCAGTAAAGAACCTGAACTGCTCCTGCCTTATAGAATAATCCACATCAAACACAACTCCAGGGCCAAAAGTCGGCACATTAAACTGATAAACTTCCTGCTGACTCAAGTCGGATTCCGAGGCCTTAAAGAAGTGAGCTGACACTTCAGGGCCAATAAAAAAAGTAATCTTTCTATTCACCAAGTTCACAGTAAAGACACTCCCCAGTTTTGGATACTCCTCACGGAGCATCACAATGGGTCCTTTCAAGAACCGCACGAGCCCACCAATCAAAGGCAAAGACTTTATCACTGGGGGCAAACGTTTGGTGGATCTGGGCATAATGAGCATAGAAATGAGCTTGGCCACAACAATGGTGGCCACAACGAGCAACCCCACGTTGTAAAACTTGTTGGTTTCGTCCATGGCGAAAAGGTTTAAAGATCCAGGCGTAAAAGTGAGGAAAAAGACTAGTGAAAAGAGAAAGAAAAGGTGGAATTCGGGGGTAAATGCAAAATTTTAGATCTAGGAAAAGGGAAGAAATTGGGAAAAAAGATCGGATTTTTGAGTATCTGATTTGAGATTGAGAAGGGAATGGAGAGAGAGAGAGAGGGCGGGGGGGGGGGGGGGGAAGGAGAGACTAGTGAGAGACGGTGAGAGAGACAAGTAGGACTGCCATGGCTGATGGCTGTTTGAGCATGGTGAATAGTGGTATGCGTTACTCCTTTTAAAGGCTGTCATTACGGTATGGTTACTGTTAACTATGCCTAATTGATCATTGTTACCACGGTAACGTCACGTTTATAACTGAAAACAGGTCTATTCAATTGTATATTAAACTTTATTTTAAAGATATATACTCTTCTTCGTTTAACTTTCCCAACCCTATTTTATCCTACTATCTTATCCTGAACAATAAAAAATATGTTTGTTTTAATATTCTTCAAAATTTAATCATATTTTATTCGATTCAAAACATTTAACAATTAACTTTTTCAATAAAAGTTTATAAATTAGCAAAAATACTGTCACCCATCCAAGTAACACTCGCTCACCAACAACCACCACCAACCGCCAGCCATCGTCGCTGCCATCGTTGGCTGTCGACATCGTAACGATGCACGATCGATCGGATCTGACCAATCATGCACTGAACTGTCTATTTTTTACTAGATCCAGTCGGTCATGCACCATTCTGACGACTTTCGACCACCGTTCAACATGGTGGTCGGTTACCGACAATCAGTTGGGTGGATAGAGTGTTTTTGTTAAATTTTAAATTTTTTATTGTGGGGGTATTTAGCTAAATTAACAAATATAGGAGGTTAAAAAATAATCTAAATGTTTTAAAAAAAGTACCAAACACATTCTCATAACACTATCCTATTCTATTTAATTCAAAACATTTAACAATTACATTTCTCAATAAAAGTTTATAAATTAACAAAAATACCACCACCCATCCAAGCAACAATCGTACGCCAGCAACCACCACCAGCCACCAGCCGTCATCGTTGCCACCGTCGACTGTTGATGCCGTAACAAAGTACGATCAGCCTGATCTGGTCGATTGTGCACCGATCTATCCATTTTTTACTAGATCCAATTGGTCGTGTGACATTTTAGCAACTTCCAACCACCGTCCAACGGTGGTAGTCGGCTACCACCAATCAGTTGGGTTGGTGGGATATTTTTGTTAATTTACAAACTTTTATTGTGGAAAGTGTTTAGCTAAATTAATAAATATATGAGGTTAAAAAATAAACTAAATATTTTCCAAAAATTTATCCAACACATTCTCATAATTTTATCATATTTGATTAAATCTTATCTTATCATATTTATAATAGAATATTATTAAAAAAAAAGTGTACCAAATAAAACCAAAAGTTGAATACCTTATTATAAATCAAATTATATGTCATCACCTATTATCCATATTATTTTATATACGGCATAAATCATATCTATGAAAGTTACACAAAACATAAGCTTATGCGTGATGTGAAAAAATAAAAAAAAAAATAAAAAACAAAAAAAAAAAAACATTATGTTTATATTATTGGCTTTATTATATTGAGTAATACTAGCCTTACAAAGAAACATACAAAGAAACAAATCTAGCTCTTAAAATTCTTGATTGCTTCTTTCTCTCTCTTTTTTTCTCTTTTTTTAAGGGCTAGATTTGTCTCTTTGTATGCCTCTTTGTAAGGTTAGTATTACTCTATTATATTTGAGGAAAAACTTAATCCACCCTAGTTTTTTTTTTTTTTTTTCTCTAAAATTTGATTAATGATCATTAATTTTAGGGAGGTATTAACCTTTTATAATATCCCAACGTTATGTTGTTTATATTAAATAATACAAATATAATGTTTTATTGTACAGTATATTACGCATACGATTGTATTTAGTATAATATTCTAACGTAAACTTATATATTAATTAAATATAAACATAATGTTTTATTATATATTACACATAATATTATATTTAGGACAATAATCCAACGTTACATTATATTTTGAAGAATATAAAGTATAGTGTCTTATTATGTATTAAGCATAAGATTATATTTATTATAATATCCCAACTAATTATAATATTAGAGAAGTGTTATAGAATCAATTTATTTACCAAAATTACTTTTGATGTTATGTTTATAATTTGCAACATTATTTCATATATTAAATATATATATAGAATTATGTTTCCATATAATAAATTTAGTAAATGATACATATGAACGTAACGTTATTGTTTAAGTACCTTAATATGATGCTCTTGTTATAATTTACAAATTTAAGAATTGATAATTTTTAAATAAAATAAGATAATGTTTAGTAAAAGTTTAAATAAAGAGAGAATTTTAGTTATTAATGTGTGACTTTTTTGATAATCTTAGAATATATTTTTAGATTAAGTTAAAGCATGAATAAATATGATTAATTTTAAAACTTAAGAAAAACCTCTTTTTTAAAAAGTCAATTAATTAATACATTTCATGGTCCTGAAATTTCTGGAAATAGTTGCTGGTCCCTAGAATCCTAATGTTGGCTACTTTTCCATTAAATTAAATAAACTTTTTACATACTATTTTATTATAACAATATATTATATTAACTGAAATAAAGATCAACTTGAAGTATTGAGAATATTTAGATAATATGTTTGGTTATGAGGATAAATGAGTGTGTATATTATATAAATTATTGAATTGCCCTCATTTTTAAATATTATAATAATAGCATTTTTTATTATTATTTTTTGAATAATTTCTTAACCCCTACATTTAAAATTTTGCTAAAACACCCCAACCATATAAAACTTTAATTTGTAGTAAAATTACCCTCACTACCCCAAGCTACTGCCGACAGATAGCCATCACCACTGCCAACAGTCGACGGAATGGCACATGATTGGTTGTATATGGTTACTCGTGCGCTGGCAAAGTCGAAAATGGCCATGGATCACCAGAAAACAGCCAGATACATTATCATTTCACGGCCATGAAACGGTCATAGAAATGCTAGATCTAACCGTTTTCGACCATGGATCACCGGAAAAGGCCTTACCGGTGCATGACCAGCCAGATCTCGCTGTTCGTGCACCATTACGATGATTAACACCGACGGTGGTGAGTCACGGTTGACAGTGGTCTTGGGTGGCTGGGGGCATTTTGTTAATTTTTAAATTTTTTTTTTTTTTTTTTTTTTTGTGACTTGGGTCTTTTAGCTAATTTCTCAAATGTAGGAGGGCTGGATAATTGTTATTTAATTGACATTTGAAAGTAATTGTGTCCGAAATTGTTTTTAATTAAAGGTAAAATGAGTAGAAAAATCAAATTACCTCGGTAATGTTTTAATAACATCCCCTAACTAGGTAATAAATTACTCCCCACATTACCAAAAGTAAACATTATTTGTAATAAAATATTACTATAATATTTTATTACTTGCAAACCAAACATAAGAATCTTGTAAAATAAATGAAGATTACCCCTGTTATCTTGTATGCCTTCGATCCAAATGACCCTAAGAAATTTCGTGAAATGTATTGTTTAATTAATTTAGCCTGTATCAACCTAATAAATATGACCATCTTAAATTAGATGTGATTTGGTATATGACGATATTTTTCTCTTTAATCTACAAATTTTTTTATTTTACATTTTGAGAACCGACCTCAAAATTGAGTCCCGTTAACCTAAGCTTAATATGGCTTTACAGACCTAAGTTCGAAATATAT